>NW_025233811.1:0-4377 GCF_018294505.1 Triticum aestivum | reverse complement strand
ACATAGCCGGAAATGGCAAGAGTCGGAGTTACAAATATGGCAAGTTACATGCGGGGTGTTACAACACTCCACCACTACGAGAGGATCTCGTCCCGAGATCTAGGACTGAAAGAACTCCGAATATTCGGAACGGAGATGGTCCTCGCGTTCCCAGGTGGCTTCCCGGTCGGAATGGTGCGACCACTTCACTTTCAGGAATTTGATAGACTTGTTGCGAGTCTTGCGCTCAGTTTCTTCAAGAATAGCAACTGGGTGCTCATGATAAGACAAATCTTCTTGGAGGTCAATCTCTTCGAAGTCGATAGTGCGCTCAGGCGTCTTGAAGCACTTGCGGAGCTGTGACACGTGGAACACATCGTGCACGTTCGCGAAGTTGGAAGGAAGCTCAAGTTGATAGGCGAGGTCGCCTCTTTTGCCAATGATCTTGAAAGGACCCACGTATCTAGGGGCAAGCTTCCCTTTGATACCGAAGCGACTAGTACCTTTCATTGGAGAGACGCGGAGGTAGACATGGTCTCCGATCTCGAAAGCCAAATCACGGTGCTTACTATCATAGTAACTCTTCTGACGCGATTGCGCGGCTTTGAGATTATCACGGATGACTTTACACATTTCTTCAGCTTCAGTGATTAAGTCATTGCCAAGAAGTTGGCGTTCACCAGTCTCTGACCAATTAAGAGGGGTACGGCACTTTCTGCCATAGAGAATCTCGAATGGGGCCTTGCCCGAACTCGCTTGGAAGCTGTTGTTGTAGGAGAATTCAGCATATGGGAGACAATCTTCCCATTTCATGCCAAAGGAAATGACACAAGCCCTGAGCATATCTTCAAGAATTTGATTGACTCGCTCGACTTGGCCACTAGTTTGAGGATGAAAAGCTGTGCTGAAGCGAATATTAGTGCCCATGGCCTTCTGGAAGGAGTCCCAGAACTTAGAGGTGAAGATGCTTCCACGATCTGAAGAAATCAATTGTGGAATGCCGTGCAAGGAGACAATTCTGGAGGTGTAGAGCTCTGCCAGCTGAGCTGCTGTGATGGATTCTTTGATAGGAAGGAAATGAGCCACTTTAGAGAGCTTGTCGATGACAACGAAGATAGCGTCATTTCCGCGCTTGGACTTTGGAAATCCAGTCACGAAGTCCATTTCGATGTGATCAAACTTCCATTCCGGAATAGCAAGAGGTTGGAGGAGACCAGCTGGTCGTTGGTGTTCTGCTTTCACTCTTCGGCAGACATCACATTCATTCACGAATTGAGCAATTTCTCGCTTCATTCGAGTCCACCAATACGACTGCTTGAGGTCATGATACATCTTCGTACTTCCAGGATGAATGGAAAGGAGAGAATTGTGCGCCTCGTTCATTATGACTTTCCTTAGATCACCTTTCGGAACCACAATCCGGTCCTCGAAGAACAAAGTGTCTCTGTCATCAATGTGATAGCACTTGTATTTGGAAAGACCCTTGTCGATACCACGTTTCACCTTCTTCACCATGGCATCCAGGAGTTGTGCCTCACGAATTTGATCTTCCAAAGTAGGAGATACTATGAGGTTGGCAAGAACGCCTTGAGGAACAACTTGGAGATTCAGCTTGCGGAAAGCTTCACAAAGATCCGGTTGGAAAGGCTTGAGGATTAAGCTGTTGCAATAAGCTTTCTTGCTTAAAGCATCTGCAATGACATTTGCTTTGCCTGGAGTATATTCGATACTCGGATTGTACTCTTGAATCATTTCGACCCATCGAGTCTGCCTGAGGTTGAGGTTGGGCTGAGTGAAGATATACTTGAGACTCTTGTGATCAGTGAAAATGTCCACTTGCCTTCCCAACAAGAGATGTCTCCACGTAATCAACGCATGGACAACTGCCGCCAACTCAAGATCGTGAGTGGGATAGTTCTTCTCATTGGGATTCAACTGCCGAGAGGTATAGGCCACAACTTTCTTCTCTTGCATTAACACAGCACTGAGACCTTGGAGAGAAGCATCACAGAAAACTTCATACGGCTTGGATTCATTAGGAGGAGTCAAGACAGGAGCTGTGACTAGTTTCTGTTTGAGAGTGTTGAAAGCGACGTCACACTCAGGAGACCAGACATACTTCACATGCTTCTGTAGGAGGTTGGAAAGAGGCTTTGCAATTTTGGAGAAATTCTCAACGAATCTTCGGCAATAGCTTGCAAGACCCAGAAAACTGCGGAGCTGCTTGACATTTTGAGGAGGTTCCCAATCCAGAACTGCGTACACCTTCTCGGGGTTAACAGCGATGCCTTTGGCAGAGATGATGTGACCAAGGAAAAGAACTTCATCGAGCCAAAACTCACATTTGGAGAACTTCGCATAGAATTGATACTCTCTGAGCTTGTCGAGCACCAATCGCAAATGTTTGGCATGATCCTGCTTGTTCTTGGAGAAGACCAAGATATCATCGAGATACACCAGAACGAATTCATTGGTGTAGGGGTTGAAGATGAAATTCATCATCCGAGAGAACACCGGAGGAGCATTGACAAGGCCGAAAGACACGACAGTATATTCATAAGAACGAAAGCTTGTTTTGAATGCTGCCTTGGGAATATCTTCTTCACGAATGCGAATCTGATGATAACCCATACGAAGGTCAAGCTTCGAGAATACTTTAGCGCCTTTGAGTTGCTCAAATAGCTCATTGATGTTGGGAAGTGGATACTTGTTCTTGATTGTCTTCTTGTTCAATGGACGGTAGTCGACACAAAGTCGGTCCGTGCCATCCTTCTTCTTGACAAAAAGAACACCACAACCCCATGGAGAAGAACTCGGTCTGATCAAACCCAGACGTTCTTGTTCATCGAGCTGCTTCTTCAATTCCTTCAGCTCGTTAGGTCCAAGCTTGTATGGACGCTTGCAAACGGGTACAGTACCAGGCTCTAGTTCGATAACGAACTCAACTGGCCGGTGCGGAGGCATACCCGGAAGCTCTTCTGGAAAGACATCTTGATACTCGCAAACGACTGGAATTTGAGAGATGGCATCCAATTCGCCCTTCTCATTGAGAGAGAAAAACCGAATGGTTTCATCACGAGCGGCAAAAACAATCACATCCTCAGACGAGTGTGTCAATTGAATTTCTCTGGCAGCACAATCAAGTTGAGCCTTGTGCTTAGAAAGCTAGTCCATCCCGAGAATTAGATCAATATCCGAGTCACCAAGAACAATTGGAGAAGACTGAAATTTGTAGTCGCCTATCTTGATGGAAACATCCGGGACACAATTATTAGAAGTCATTTGCTTGCCCGGAGACACAATCTTCAACGGGATAGGGATCTTTTCCGTCACAAATTCATGCTTGGCAACAAAAGGTCTTGAAATAAAAGAAAGAGATGCACCAGTATCAAAAAGAACTTTTGCAGGAATATCATTAACTGAGAGATTACCCATTATCACATCAGTAGATTCCTCCGCTTGGGCTGCATTCATCATGTTCACCTTTGCAAACTTTGGATTATGCTTGACCACTGCATTGCTGGAAGATCTGACAGGAGGAGGAGGAGGAAGACGCCTCTGGTTGAAGCACTTGTTAGCATAGTGACCTTTCTGCTGACATTTGTTGCAAGTCACCTCTGAGAGTGGACGGTGATAAGGAGCATTGGACTTGGGAGCTTGATTCTGAGACTTGTTCTGATAGCCAGAGTTGGAAGAGTTTGAAGAACCATGGCCACCTTTGTTCTTCTGCTGGTAAGGCTGACGAAACGGACGAGGAGGAGGCAACCAGAACTTCTGTTGCTTAGCTGTCACAAGTGAGGAAGAAGAAGACTGAACTGCGTCCCTGACTCTTTTCTTAGAAGCCTCACACTTGAGCTGAGCAGCCTCTTGCTTCAGTGCCATATTGTAGAATTGATCAAACTGAGTAGACTCAACAAGAACGAGAGCTAACTGCAGATCCTCTTTAAGGCCACCTCTGAAGTGATAGATCATACTCTTCTCATCAGGAACGTCTTGTTTAGCGAAGCGAGCAAGTTTCTGAAACTGAATGTTGTATTGATACACAGACATGTTTCCTTGCTTGAGATTGCGGAACTCCTCACGCTTGCTCTCAACAACACTTTGTGGAATGTGGTGCGCTTTGAAGTCCCGACAGAAGTCAGTCCAAGTGATCACACGACCTCCTCTGGAATCTTTGTATTGCTGAAACCAATCAGCAGCTTGGTCCTTGAGCTGGAAAGAAGCGAACTTGACAAAGTCCTCAGGCCTGACATTGCTACATTCAAAATGCTTGTTGATGTCCACGAGCCAATCATCGGCATCCGTGGCCTCGGCACAGTAGCTGAAAGACTTGGGCTGATTTGCGAGAAACTGGTTGAGAGTGGCAAAGTGAAACTGATTGTTGCCTTGACCTTGATT
>NW_025233810.1:5833-7687 GCF_018294505.1 Triticum aestivum | reverse complement strand
TTCATTTCAAATGATTTTCAATTTCATGGTCTCATAGCTCAAAATAATCAGTAAATGCATCAAAAATAACAAATGAAGTCAGAAAGGGTTGAAAATTGATGATGTGGCTTTGAATGGTGCATTTTGAACACAGAAAAACTATGGAGTTCAAATAAGTTCGACAAAATGAAATCTCTTTGTAACAGATGAGTTTCCCTATGAAACTCTGATACTCCGAAAGAGATTGTCTGTTTTGTACACGAAGTGCATCCAGTTTTTGCCGTAACCCTCTCTACTTTCTTGCACATGCTATGTGGGTGAAATGAAATGATGATACCATGCCAACTTTCAACCTTTTTAGATTTCATTTCAAATGATTTTCAATTTCATGGTCTCATAGCTCAAAATAATCAGTAAATGCATCAAAAATAACAAATGAAGTCAGAAAGGGTTGAAAATTGATGATGTGGCTTTGAATGGTGCATTTTGAACACAGAAAAACTATGGAGTTCAAATAAGTTCGACAAAATGAAATCTCTTTGTAACAGATGAGTTTCCCTATGAAACTCTGATACTCCGAAAGAGATTGTCTGTTTTGTACACGAAGTGCATCCAGTTTTTGCCGTAACCCTCTCTACTTTCTTGCACATGCTATGGAGTTCAAATAGGTTCAAAAAAATGAAATCCCTTCGTAACAGATGAGTTTCCATATGAAACCATGATACTTCGAAAGAGATTGTTCTGTTTTGTACATGAAGTGCATCCAGTTTTTGCCGTAACCCTCTCTACTTTCTTGGACATGCTATGCGGGAAAAATGATGATACCATGCCAACTTTCAACCTTTTCAGAGTTCATTTCAAATGATTTTCAATTTCATGGTCTTATAGCTCAAAATAATCAGTAAATGCATCAAAAATAACAAATGAAGTCAGAAAGGGTTGAAAATTGATGATGTGGCCTTGAATGGTGCATTTTGAACATAGAAAAACTATAGAGTTCAAACAAGTTGAAAAAAAATAAATCCCTTCGTAACAGATGAGTTTCCGTATGAAACCCTGATACTTCGAAAGAGATTGTCAATTTTGTACATGAAGTGCATCCAGTTTTTTCCGTAACCCTCTCTACTTTCTTGCACCTGCTATGTGGGTGAAATGATGATACCATGCCAACTTTCAACCTTTTTAGATTTCATTTCAAATGATTTTCAATTTCATGGTCTCATAGCTCAAAATAATCAGTAAATGCATGAAAAATAACAAATGAAGTCAGAAAGGGTTGAAAATTGATGGTGCGGCTTTTAATGGTGCATTTTTAACACAGAAAAACTATGAAGTTCAAATAAGTTCAAAAAAATGAAATCCGTTTGTAACAGACAAGTTTCTGTATGAAACCCTGATACTTCGAAAGAGATTGTCCGTTTTGTACACGAAGTGCATCGAGTTTTTCCCGTAACCCTCTCTACTTTCTTGGACATGCTATGCGGGTGAAATGATGATACCGTGCCAACTTTCAACCTTTTCAGAGTTCATTTCAAATGATTTTCAATTTCATGGTCTCATAGCTCAAAATAATCAGTAAATGCATGAAAAATAACAAATGAAGTCAGAAAGGGTTGAAAACTGATGATGTGGCTTTGAATGGTGCATTTTGAAAATAGAAAAACTATAGAGTTCAAATAAATTGAAAAAAATGAGATCCCTTCGTAAGAGATGAGTTTCCGTATGAAACCCTGATACTTCGAAAGAAATTGTCTGTTTTGTACATGAAGTGCATCCATTTTTTGCCGTAACCCTCTCTACTTTCTTGGACATGCTATGCAGGTGAAATGATGATATCGTGCCAACTTTCAACCTTTTCAGAGTTCATTTCAAATA
>NW_025233810.1:0-1803 GCF_018294505.1 Triticum aestivum | reverse complement strand
GGTGAAATGATGATACCATGCCAACTTTCAACCTTTTTAGAGTTCATTTCAAATGATTTTCAATTTCATGGTCTCATAGCTCAAAACAATCAGTAAATGCATGAAAAATAACAAATGAAGTCAGAAAGGGTTGAAAATTGATGATGGCTTTGAATTGTGCATTTTGAACACAGAGAAAATATGGAGTTCAAATAGGTTCAAAAAAATGAAATCCCTTCGTAACAGATGAGTTTCCATATGAAACCCTGATACTTCGAAAGAGATTGTCCGTTTTGTACACGAAGTGCATCCAGTTTTTGCCGTAACCCTCTCTACTTTCTTGGACATGCTATGCGAGTGAAATGATGATACCGTGCCAACTTTCAACCTTTTCAGAGTTCATTTCAAATGATTTTCAATTTCATGGTCTCATAGCTCAAAATTATCAGTAAATGCATGAAAAATAACAAATGAAGTCAGAAAGGGTTGAAAATTGATTATGTGGCTTTGAATGGTGCATTTTGAACACAGAAAAACTATGGTGTTCAAATAAGTTCAAAAAAAGGAAATCCCTTTGTAAAAGACAAGTTTCCGTATGAAACCCTCATACTTCGAAAGAGATTGTCCGTTTTGTACACGACGTGCATCCAGTTTTTGCCGTAACCCTCTCTACTTTCTTGCACATGCTATGTGGGTGAAATGATGATACCATGCCAACTTTCAACCTTTTTAGAGTTCATTTCAAATGCTTTTCAATTTCATGGTCTCATAGCTCAAAATAATCAGTAAATGCATGAAAAATAACAAATTAAGTCAGAAAGGGTTGAAAATTGATGATGGCTTTGAATGGTGCCTTTTGAACACAGAGAAAATATGGAGTTCAAATAGGTTCAAAAAAATGAAATCCCTTTGTAACAGATGAGTTTCCGTATGAAACCCTGATACTTCGAAAGAGATTATCCGTTTTGCACACGAAGTGCATCCAGTTTTTGCCGTAACCCTCTCTACTTTCTTGGACATGCTATGTGGGTGAAATGACGATACCATGCCAACTTTCAACCTTTTCAGAGTTCATTTCAAATGATTTCCAATTTCATGGTCTCATAGCTCAAAATAATCAGTAAATACATGAAAAATAACAAATGAAGTCAGAAAGGGTTGAAAATTGATGATGTGGCTTTGAATGGTGCATTTTGAACATAGAAAAACTATATATTTCAAATAAGTTGAAAAAAATTAAATCCCTTCGTAACAGATGAGTTTCCGTATGAAACCCTGATACTTCGAAAGAGATTGTCTGTTTTGTACATGAAGTGCATCCAGTTTTTCCCGTAACCCTTTCTACTTTCTTGCACCTGCTATGTAGGTGAAATGATGATACCATGCCAACTTTCAACCTTTTTAGTGTTCATTTCTAATGATTTTCAATTTCATGGTCTCATAGCTCAAAACAATCAGTAAATGCATGAAAAATAACAAATGAAGTCAGAAAGGGTTGAAAATTGATGATGGCTTTGAATGGTGCATTTTGAACACAGAGAAAATATGGAGTTCAAATAGGTTCAAAAAAATGAAATCCCTTCGTAACAGATGAGTTTCCATATGAAACCCTGATACTTCGAAAGAGATTGTCCGTTTTGTACACGAAGTGCATCCAGTTTTTGCCGTAACCCTCTCTACTTTCTTGGACATGCTATGCGGGTGAAATGATGATACCGTGCCAACTTTCAACCTTTTCAGAGTTCATTTCAAATGATTTTCAATTTCATGGTCTCATAGCTCAAAATTATCAGTAAATGCATGAAAAATAACAAATGAAGTCAG
>NW_025233809.1:0-7688 GCF_018294505.1 Triticum aestivum | reverse complement strand
AAATAATTCTCTAGAAAAGGTAATATAGCTAGGAAGTATGAATTTGCAAAGTAGGAACAATTTCTCAAGTGTGCTTCTTCGGTCCTGAAATATGTCTCATCTTGTGGGGTTTTCGCTTGGTGTCTATTCTATGAAGCAAAATGCTTCAGGTTTTGGTTGTTAGGACAATCAATCAAGAAGGGAGTACATATATTGAAAAGAGAGCTCAAACTTGGTGTCGAGAATGAAAGAGAATGGCCCTGCAAAAAAAAGAGAATAGAAAGGAGGGGTAGGAGTTTTCTTTGTCTTCTAAAAAAAATAGAGCGTGGTTAAGGAGGCACATCAATTATTGATAGAGCGAAAGCGTTGGAAAATCAGATTGTTGTTATATGAGTGGAAAGTATAAGTCATCATATTTGACATGTTATTTTATGATTAGAACAATTGATAACTTACTGTTGTAAAGCTAACTACAAGAAAGTCCTTCGTGAGCCTGCCCTTGCCCAGCTCTCGAGCTCCTTCTTCAGAGCAGTTTGCATAGCAAAGTGCTCCGAGGTGAACACTACACACAACCTCTCAAGAACAATTGCATTCGGAATAGGAGACGGGCCAATGTCCTCTGTGTGTTGTTCCCATCGTAGTGCACCATGTTAATCTCCCTTATCCTCTGTCGCAGACACGTCGTCGAGAAGCTCGCCTCATCGAGATCCATCACGACAACATCGTCGTCTTTCTGGCCATCATCACGTATTGTCTTCACTTGTCGTTGCTCCTTCTCTGCCATGTACAACGATAGGACCTCCAAGTTTGGGGTATGTTCCAAGATACCATGCACGGCGCCCACGAACCCACGGCTCTTGACGCGGCCCTGCAGCACGAGACACGTCATCCGAGAAAACAACGGGGGCCGTCCGCCGCGGTGAGGCAGACGGTATGCAGGCGTCCATGGTACAGGTGGAGGCGGACGAGTTTTATGCCCTCCAATCGATCCTCCATATACGTACATCATCGTTGGTCGTTACAAACAGGTAGGGACTTTTTAGGGACTTGGACTTATAAGTTAGGACTAAAAAAGTCCTAAGACTTATGAACCAAACAGGGCCATAATTTCGTGACAAACTTGGAAACCGACGTGAAAATTTTCGTCCGAAACCGACGTGATTTCTTAACAAAACGTGGGATTTCCTAACAAGTCTACAGGTAGGAACGCGTCTCACGTCTCAACAGCCCGACGCGTAGGTACGTTGAGATGCAGCCGTACTACCACTGCCTCGGCGGCGACCGGCTGAGCGCTCTCCCGGACACGGCGCTGGTGCGTGTCCTGTCCCATCTCTCGTCCAATGAGGTGGCGCGCGCCTGCGCGCTGTCCCGCCGGTGGCGCAATGCCTTGGCCGCCGTGCCCGTCGTCGACCTGGTCTATCCCAGGACCCGGCGGAGGAGGGGTGTCGCCGTGTGCTTCGACATGCTGGTGGGGACCATGATCTTCTACAAGGGGCCGATCCGCGCCCTCCGACTCCTCACGGTCGACCCCCCGGTGGGCCTACTCGATCAGTGGATCGGCGTCGTCATTGGCTCCGGCGTCGAGGAGGTCGACGTCGAGCTGCGCTGCCCGTACACCTCCCGCCGCAGACTCTGCCCCTTCTGGTCCGAGAAGTCCTCGGCAGACTTCGACGCGGTATACGGGAGGAGCTACAACAAAAACGCCACCGCTGCTCTTCCGGTGCCGCACGCTGCGCCGGCTGCGCCTCACAAACTGGACGCTCGAGCTGCCTTCGGGCTTTGGCGTCGGCGTCTTCTCGGCGTCGCTACAGACGCTCTGCCTCAAACGGATCATGGCCGCTAATGAGGTGATCCTGCAGCTGCTCTACGGATGCCCTCTCCTCGCCGACCTGACGCTTGAGGAGTGCCCGGGCGCCACGGAGATCACCGTGCTCCGTGCCCGCCGACCGCCTCCGGAGCTTCGCCATGGTCTGCTGTCACAACGCCCAGCGCGTCGTGCTGTACACACCATGCCTGTGTTCGCTGAGGTACAAGGGCGGACTCCCTCCAGACACCTCGTTCCTCCTTGTTGCCGGCTACGAAGGCGTCGCGGCGGTGACCATGGACATCTGCGAGGACCTCAGCAGCAAATCACCAATGGAAGTCGCTCCGCTCATGGGTCTCGTCAGCTGGTGCAGGAACCACACGTATCTCCACCTCGCCCTGCGCCCGTCGATGGCATACTACTGCAGCGAGTTTGTGGCCGTCGCAGGCCATCGCAGGCCGCCTGCAGCTAGTCCTTAAGGGCCTCCTTGCCACCGAGCATGCCGTCCGGTCCGTTGTCGTCCTGCTCGCCAATGCCAGGAACCTTCAAGTGCTGTCGCTGTTTCCTGTTGCTCCTGAGCCCAGGAAGCCTTACCACTCTTACATGATTCGGACGAAGACGAGCCGGAGAACTGCAGCGTCGTCGAGGAGGCCGTGGACTATGACCAAATGACCAACAATCTGTGGCGGATGCACATCCCCTGCTTGGATCATAGCCTGAGAAGGATCAGCATTGAGAAGTACAACGGGAATGCATTCGACAGGATACTGGCACAATTCCTGGTGTCCAGGGCTGCAGCGTTGGAGGAATTCTCGGTCACATTAGTGGCTCCACTGTCTCCACACAAGGAGGAGATTGCAATGGAGTTCAGATCCTGGCTACGCAATCCTTACGCCGTAGTAACTTGTAAATAGACTGCAGCTCCTCGCTGACATCCTCCAACAATTTGGTTGCGGTATATATTTAGGGCAGTGATAGGCGCCGGCGCACCGGCCCAAATGTTGGTCGGCCTCACCTCAGCCTTCCGATCTGCCCAACACTAACTGTTGGATTTTGCTTTGTGCCGTTGTGCGTCGTCTTCCTCCACTACATCTCAGGCACGCGCAGTGGCAGGCCGCCGAATCACGAGCTCGCGCTTGCCTCCCACCAAGGCCTCATTGCAGCATCGGCGTCGCAGCTCACCAGCTCGCCGTCGCGGCGTCGCCTCGCCGACAACTTTGCCATCGCCGCTGGATGCACTGCCACAGCCGCTGCACCGCAAAGCCGCCCATGGCCACGATGCCATCGCTCACACTCGCAGCGCTGGTGCTCGACGCTCACTGGGGTCCCTCAGGTCGCCAGCAGCGTCAGTTGCAGCCCCCCTGGCTTGCCGAGTCGAAAATCTCGCCGTGGTCACTATCGTACATGGTGGAAGCTTCTATAGACGCTGGTTGTAACTTTGGCATAGCCGGTCACAGCTTTCGCTATCCGTCCATAGCTGTTGTCAGTTGTCACCTCCAATTGAAGCTTTTTTTTTGACAGTTGGAGATTTTCCCATCAACAGTTGTAGCTCTTAGGTGCCGATTGCAGCTTCCATGGTGCCCCACCTCAGCTTTCTTGTATTTCTAGTTGGAGCCTTTTTTTCTCACCTGTGGTAGCTTTCTCGTGTGCCGGTTGTAGCAATTTGAAGTGCTGGTTGTCGCATGACATAACACCGATTGTAGCAAAAATTCCTGGATGACCGTGGCTATAGCTCTCGTAAACTCAGTTTGCAGCTCTGACGAACACGGTTGTAGCTTTTTTGTTGAACGGTTGTAGCATTTGTCGACACATCTTGCCAGTTGTAGCTAGACCGGTATTTGATGCACTAAGATCAACTCATACATTTCTATGGAGCCCGCGCAGATGGTATCTTCTCTATCTTTATCACTTCTCACGTGATCGACCAAAATAATTTCTTTGAAAAGAGGGAATGCCCTAGGCCTCACTACTCCCTCTGTGATTATAATATGGACTACATACAGAGCAAAATGAATGAATTGACACTCTAAAATATGTCTATATACATTTGTATGTAGTTCATATTGAAATATCTAAAAAGATTTATATTTAGGAACAGAGGGAGTAGAAGCAAACCACGAGATCTTCCATCTAAACTTGGTGCAACAATTCGATGATCCATCTTAAGTTTGTGCATGAGAGTTTCTGCCTTTGATTCATCCAGGTGTGTTTCAGACAAAAAGAACCACTACCAGGGAAAAGCTTATAGGTAGACGCTTACTAGTAGCGCGGGTTTATACCCCTAGCTACTGCTACTTACTAGTACGGGTTTATACCCCTCGCCACTACTAAGTTGATAGTAGTAGCATGAGTTTTATACCCCTCGCTACTACTAAGTGGTCTCTACCGTACCCTCCGGGACATGCCATAGTAGTAGTAAGGGGTATAAACCCGCACTACTACTAAGTACAAGGTAGGTTAAGTCCCCATATTCTCAGCCGAATCCCTCCTCTCTCCCTCACTCTCCCACCACTCTCCATAGGCTCTCTCATGGTGCTCCTGCCCAAGCACACATCCTCCTCCATGGCCCCCAATGAGCCCGTCTCCTCGCGCCGTTGGCATCCAGGAGCTCGTCCGTCTTTCCCCTCGCCTCCATGCCACCACGACGGAGCACCTCACCACCAGCGACCAACCCCGATGCGCCTCCATATCCTTCCTTTCTCACTTGTTTCTCTTTTTCCCTCTCCCTCTCCCTTCGTTGTACTCACCTCCCATGCCCATGCCTGCGCAGGTCGTCGACATGGACAACCAAGAGCTCTCTGCTTTGGCCGGGAAGAGGATCCTCACACCGTTGTCTCGCTCTGCACTGGATCCGGTCCCTCTCCAACAACCGTCGCTAGATCTGGTCTGCCGCTGCCCGTCCGCACCTTCGGCGACCCTTGTCGTCGCTGGACCATTGACACCATTGACAACACGGGGTCGAGTTTTTTTTGTTTTCAAAATTAATAGTAGTAGCGCAGGTCACAGACACGCGCTACAGATAGTTAGTGGTAGCGTGTGTGGAACCCACGCTACTACTAACACATGTTTGGGTTATGCCACCTCTGAATATCCAGAGCGAATGAACTGTCGGGGCAATTGCTCTCGGCGATCCTCCCCGAAGGAGGTCACCGCCGAATGCTTTACTGCCTAAATCTCCAAATCCCTCGTCCGGTCCTAGAGTCGCCAAACTCTAGGGTCATGCCTTTAGGTTGATTTTAGACACCTCAAAATCCAAATTCCTTATACGATCAAACGCTCCCGTACAAGATCAGGTAGGTCACACGCGATTGCTCGCTCGCCGCCTAAACCCTAACCCTAGACATAGCCAGACATCAGGCACTACTCAGCAAACGAGGCTGTTGCCGAGTAAATGGAAAATGCTAACTGTACTCACTTCTCAGTGCATGATATGCCGAAGAGCCGACGATGACGGCTGCATGGCTGGCAGCGAGCTGCCCCCGAGTAGTTGGAAGACGTGCATGTACATAATTAAGCTAAGCTACCAAGCTGCCTGGTGGATGTTTTTCACTAACGCGCAAATGCACGTCCGAATAGTTCGATGACGACAGATCTCAACTCACCGAGACACCGGCTTGTGCGAGACTCAAGGCAGCTGTACTAGCCAACACATGTTTCTTAACACGAGCATTGTTGTAACATAATACTAGACCATATGAACTTCATGTTTGCAGCGCAAAACCAGACCATAAACAACATAAAATTTCTTTCTATAAAATAAAACAATGAAAAGTAACTTACGAGGGTAAAAATTTATGTTGAGAGTCGTTTTTCTACAGCCTAGCTCGGTGCATCACGCAAGAAAACATAGCAAAACATTTCAAAAAATTCTGAAATATTGTGCGAATGATCATCAACAAATGTTATTGCCATTTGCAAAGTTTGGTGGTAAAATAACAAATCCTAATATTTGGTTTTTACTTTGCGTTGCAGATCGAGATCCTGTTTCATTTTCCCCATCTGATATGACTCTTCAGTTGAATCTTGTTCCATTAGTTTCCTTCGCTCCAATGCATTTGATCTCCGTCTCTTTACAATCGAGTTGACATGGCTTAGAAGTTTCAAATTTTGATCATCAACTTGCAATACTCTAAGGACCATACAATTTTCCAGTAACAAATTGGCGCGGCAAACCTTGGGCTATCCAGCTCCAGCCCCAATAACTCAAATTGTATCTTGATGTTTTTCACACAATTCTGCAAGCAATCGAACCAGCAACCAGTTACAATGGGTAGCTGTGCGAGTTTAGAGACACCGTCATCGTGGTTGAGCATGAGCGGAACCATCTCTTCCGAGTTGACCATCCTGAATAAAACCGTGAGCATGTCATAATTAGATAATGATGCCCAACTGATTGTGTTAGCGAAACCATGTCTTGGATGCAGTGGATGCATAGTAATCTGAATCCGTAGGCCTTGGATCGCCAGGCAGCACTGCAGCAAGTAGGAAGTGATTTGGCAGCAACATCCTTTCTGCGCCATTTGCCATAGGACCCCTGGAGCTGTAGCCGTTCAAGATGGGGCAACATGACAAAGTGCTCGGCTGGTTTCATGTCCTTGTTGCCATCCACTGTGACGATGCACATGCACCCAATGTTTAGCACCTTCAGTTTAATGGCCTTGGCATGCTGAAAGTTGCCGAGAAATTGCCACAAAGGAGCAAAGCGTACTGTGAATATTCCCTCGCGGTTACCAAGTGGCCAGCTTGGTAAGCTATCAACAACAACAAAAAAGAATATTCCCTCACAGTTTTGCATGTACATCCGTTCGAGGGTCAGATCCACATGCGCCAACTTGGTGGCGTGTGATCTCATCGAGATCTCCAAAAGGGGTTGTCGTATTTGAAGACACGCAGTCATGGCGTGTCGAGCTCGATGCCATGGCGGACCCCGAGACGGTCCACCAGCGTGAGGGTGGTGAGGCTTGAGGAGTGCACCGCCACACGGTCGCCGTCCCAGAGACCATGAAAGAGGTGGTTCTCGATGTGGAGGTTGACGAGGTTCGGCGTGGCATGGATCAAGCCCTCGAGATACGTCTTTGATGACGAGCACTTGTAAAGCCGCAGCGTGGAGAGCCGTGGGAAGGAAGCGGCGGCGCCGGCCGGTGAAGGCTCGAGGCTGCAGCACGCCAGGTCCAGGGCGCGGAGGGTGTGTTTGATATGGCAAATCCGACGGCTCGCGGCCTGGCTGATCTTTTAAAAATATCAGCCGGCGGACGCATATCACGCCCCATAGAATTTTACTGAAAAAGTAATCTCTTATGAACTAAAAATAATTATTTCTTATGATGACTAGTGGATATGTTCTACTACATCAAGTGTCTTTTAAGAAAAACTATCATAAAGTGTGTACGCATGTTTGTACAAAGAGTAACATCAAATGCCTGCACAGCCATGTATCCAAATGAGTCATCATGTTTGCAATCGTTCACAAATTTAATTTATGAGGAGAATATCTAGGTCATTGTCCTTTTTTGTCCTTTTTTGCGGGAAAAACTTCCGATCTACTCCCTCCGTTCCATAATATAAGAACGCTTTTGACACTGCACTAGTGTCAAAACATTCGTATATTATGGGACGGAGGGAGTATTTATTGTTAGTTAAGTGCAAAGAACATCAGAAGTAAAAAATATTACATTCAGCTTTGTAGACCACCTAGCGATAACTACAAGCATTGGAGTGAGCCGAAGGTGTGCCGCCGTCATCGCCCCTCCCTCACGTAGCCGAGCATCGATAGTGTCGTATAGTTGTGGGAGTTTTGTTATCACCTTTTATAAGTATATAATGGTTTGTTCTCCAGATGCTGACCACATTGTATGCTCCATTCAAATAAATTGTCGTTGTATCAATTTATTTTTGCATGCAGAAG
>NW_025233808.1:0-7690 GCF_018294505.1 Triticum aestivum | reverse complement strand
ACGATGCTCGTAATGTTGTCTTATTCGTGGTTGATCCCTCGAGCATACACCATTACATCTTTGGTCTGACCAATGCTATCACCGTGTTCACTTAACTATGGAATTCCTTTTAAAAGGAAACCTAGATGAATTGTTGTTGAGCCCATTGACAACATCCTTATTTCCTCCATGATTTTGTTGAACATTAAGTTAGTGTTGGAAACTTTTGAAAGCATTTGTTCATGCTAGCTCATGAAGCATATGTTTGGATGAAGGTAGTGACTTCCTTTAATTCATGTGCATCTGATGCAAGTTGCCGCCGTGGATTCGAGAAAGTCAATGTTGTTTCCTTTGGAATCATCCCAAATCAGTCATGCATACGTGCGAAAGTATTCTGTGGTTCGGAGACTTGCAACCTCCATTCCATATGTGTTCCGTAGCACCCCAAGCCACTGACTGATTTGTTCGAGAAAAGGAGTTAAGTGTTAATCCATGGTAATGCACAAGACTTCGATACCCTCGTTGATGGTTCCCCCTCCTGAACTCGGTAGTGTTTTATTGTAAGACTACCATGTGGGCATGCTTGTCTGGGACAACGTGTTCACATGTTTGTAGCAGAACCAGCTCATGTTTTGGAGCTTGCTATCGTAGTTCATTCCCCGAGAATCTCGCAACATCATCTCGTCGATTTGTGTTGCAAACTTCCGTTTTTCTTCCTAGACTCGATGAGTCTAGAATATCCTGACACCAACCAGATCTGAATCTCAGGCAGATATGATGGTTGGAATATTTCCCAAGAATTATAATATTGGTCGCGCGATAACCGGTAAAGTGGATGTCGTGGCCAACACACCCAGCCGGAAGACCTGTTATTATAATATCTTGATTGATGAAGTTGGCCACCTCCCCATAGGGATTTCATAGGATTTACTCCCTAGTTACCCCTATGGATTTCTGTGTTCCGAAGTCCGACCTTTTACTTGATGTTCTAGTTATCAAACCGTATCTATGAATGGGATACACTAGCACATCAAGGAGAACATTAGAAGCGGAGTGCTAAATGTCTCTCGGTCGATCATCCAGATTTTATTTCCTTGGCCCTGCCAAGGGTGAAATCTGAGAAGGTGTTATCTTCCTTTGCATCTGCATCCTCCATCACCATTCATCATGGTAGTAAGTTGTGTTACCGGACCCTTGACACGGATGTTGATAAAACCTTGATGATTATGGAAATGCTCAAGTTCTTGAGAGCACGCACAAGCGCTACGTGTTATCATCATCTCTAACTGGGATTCCTCTCAGTTTCCTCGGCAAATGCTATGACCTTTTCAAACAGTGAATTCACTCTCTTTTGTTGGGTTCTTCCCCAGTTACCAGAATCATTCCCAGCATTTGCATTTTGTTCCCAGCTTGCACCGCCAATGTGCCATTCTACCATGGATCTCTTCCATTTCCGGTGATAAGCAAAATCATCCATTACGTTGTCTTCAACAAGGTAATCCACATCATCCAAGTCCGAGTATGCCATTCTACCGACCCCCGCCAATCGATTGCTGTGATTTGCCTTCGGCTGATATAGAGAGTCTCAACAATCTCTATATCAAAGGTAATTCTTTTTGCCACTTAAGATAATACTCTACGAATCACCCTCCTCCAGGATGTTTCGTCGTGGTATCATGGCAATTCAACTCCTCGCTATGTTGACAACCGATCATCACCTTCTTAAGTGTGGAATTGTTGTCCACCTAGTGAACCTTCGTCATCCGTTTCTTCCATCCCTCTCGATGTGTATCTCGTGTCTCAACCCGAGAAATGGTCCTATGTCTCATTCCGTGAGTTGTTCGATCTTCGAGAAGATCGACCCCTCTAGAGTTTTCCTTTCCTCTTCTTGTCATGATTAGCTGGAGTTCTCAGAGCAAAACGACAAGACAAAGATGGTGTTCAAATCAACGTTCATTTGAAGTACAACCTGGATCGTGAAGATTGTACTAGTTTGCGTTTCCCCTTCATCCTACCCTACGCTTGAATCTCGAGACGAGATTCTTGTTTAGTGGGGGTGAGTTGTCACATCCCTAGCTGCTGGTAGTGCTCTAGGCTAGCTCATGTGTGCATCATGTTTAAATTCTGAAAATTTGAACTGAGGGAATTTTGGAAGCCTCAAAAACTTAAATAAAAGAGGGGCAAAAACCCTAGAAATCTCATTCATTGCTCCAAAATGCTCTTCTTAAATGTTTGATAATTTTTGGTAAGGGTTCTGGTCCCAACCAAAATATTGAACATTTTTAAGGATTTATTTTTGGGACTTTGGATTTAATTCATTAGCTATTTGAATTTGAATTATATTCATATAATTGGAATATAATTTCAAATACCCCTGAAATATTTTATAAGCTTTTGGAAAAGTCCATCTAGCAATATAAAATATTCAGAGGAGTTTTTGGCATTGTTTGAATTATTTTAAATTCAAAAACAGTGGCAAAATAAATTAAATAAATAAACAGAACAGAAAAAAAATAATAAAACCGAGCAGAGGACTACCTGGCGCTCACCTCAGCCCACTTACCTGGCCCAGCTCCTCCAGCGCGGCCCAGCCGGCCCGGCCCATCTCCACTCCCTCCCCTGTCGTCTTCCTCCCTGCCAGGAGGACGGGCACGCGCCCGGCGCGCGCGGCCACGCGCCCCGGCCACCTCCTGCTTCCCGGCCACCTCCTGCTTCCCCCCGGCCTCCCTAGCGACGCCACGACGAGGCCTCGTGTCCCCTCGCTCCTCTTCCTCCCCCGCTGCATCCCCTCTCTCCTCTGCTCCCCCTCTCTCGCCCGGACCGAACGGAGCCGCCGCCACCGACGAGCTCCCTCGCGGCCACCGCCACCCCCTCTCCTCCCCGACGTGCTCCCGAGCTCCTGCACCTCGTCGCCAACCTCCTCACCGAGCCACGTGACCGGAAGAGCCCCGAAGCACCACCCCGACGCTTTTTCCCCTCCTCGGCCACCGAGGATCGCCGTCGTCAAATTCATCGCCGTCCGGCCTCCCTCAAGCTCGCCGTCCACCTCTACAGGGTCTATGTGAGCTCCTCTTCCATTTCCCCTCCTCCCCGCGCTCGTTCCCGCACGCTAGCCGCCCTTTCCACCGGGGCCGTGAGCTCCTCGCCGCCGGCGATGACGCGGACAAGGCCAGAGCCACCGGAGCTAGCTACCGAGCACGGCAACGTGCTCCACACCTCACCAGGAACCTAACACACACACTAGCTTCCCCTCCCGTGCCCCCTAACGCCAACCCCGACCTCGCCCAAACTCCGGCCGCCGCCTCCCTCGCCGCTGCCGACGCCACAGCCAACCCCAACTCCTCTGGCTTGCTCCATTGGATGCGCACGAGCTCGAGCTCCCTGTAGAACCCCTCCGCGCGTCGAATGGGCGCCGGAGCAGCCATTCCGGCGAGCCACCGCCGCGTCTGGTCGTTGCCGGCGGTTAGACGCCGGTGGATTAGCCGGGTTGACCAGGGATTTGACCCCCCTGGGTCACTGACGTGTGGGCCCGTCCCCTGCTAACCTTTGGTTAAATTAATAACTAAGTTTAATTAAGCCACTGACTCACTGACATGCGGGCCCGGGCCGACTAATTAAACTAGGTTAGGTTTAAATTATATTAGGATTAGCCGTAGTCACTGACCAGTGGGCCCCACTGGTCAGGTTTGACCCGAGCCGGCCCCTCTTGACTTGCTGACGTCATGCCAACGTCATGCTGACGCAGTAATGTTTTCTGGATTTAATTTAATTCTGAAAATTCCAGAAAATGCCTAAAACTTCTAAAATTCATAGAAATTCAACCGTAACTCCAAATTAAATAATTTATATATGAAAAATTATCAGAAAAATTCAAGGAATCCATCTGTACCATTTTCATGCATGTTAGAACAACTTATCACTACTGTTTAGGGCAAATGAAGTAAATGGCATTTGAATAATCACATATGGAGTTTGAATTTGAATCTTGTATTCAAACCAACTTCATTTAATCTGTTGTTAGTTGCATTAGCTCAAACACATTCATTTTGCCATGTCATGATCATGCATCATATTGTGCATTGCATTGATTGTGTTCCCTTTTGTGTTGCCGGTATTTGTCCCCTCTCGATAGACGTGATACCGTTGATGTGATCGTTGACACCGATGAAGACTCAATGCTATCTTCAGAAGTGCCAGGCAAGCAAAACCCCCTTGTTCATTCCGATACAATCCTACTCTCTCGCCCCTGCTCTCTTTTAATGCATTAGGACAACACCGATTTATCTGTTACTTGCTGCGGTAGCCGAACCCCTTTATCCTTTGCATGACCTGTCATTGCCACAGTAAATAGATGAAACCCACTAGCATGAGTAGGAGTTGTTTGAGCCCTGTTGTGCCTACTCATTCATGTTTGTTTGTCATGCCTGCTACTGCTTAGAGTTGAGTCAGGTCTGATTCATCGGGGATGAATCAGAGGCGTGTGAACATGTCCTACTGTGTGTGAGCTAAGTGTGTGAACACGATTTGGTAAAGGTAGCGGTGAGAGGCCATGTAGGAGTGCATGGTGGGTTGTCTCATTGCAGCTGTCCTCAGGAACTGAGTTCTGTGTTTGTGATCCATGATTCAGTTACTACCATACATTGGGCCCTGAAATATGACCCCGCTCGACTTCTTATTCACCCTTGTCCTCTGTCCAGGAGTTGCAAGTAGTTTCTGGTGTTTGTAGCTTACTGGAGGCCGTGGACAGCGCTGACCGTAGGGGTGGGCTGTGATGCGGTAGGTACGTGGCACGGTGTACCGGATGCCCGTTTGGTATCTCGGGAACCCTGTTCACATCGTTTGGGGCTGTGAGCGAAACTCCGGCCGGATCTCCTCATGGATGGAACCCGAATAGGCGATAAACCTGGACTAGAGACTTGAGTGTTTAGGTAGGTCGTGGTCTACACCCACGTCGGCTTTCGCTTGAAGTCTGCCGAGCACATGTCGTGTGCAGACGCTAAGTGGTGGAAACATGTATGAAGAAGTACACCCCTGCAGGGTTATCATCATCTATTCGAATAGCCGTGTCCGCGGAAAAGGACTTCTGGGTTACTTATATCAGTTCATAGACAAGTGAAAGTGGATACTCTAAAATACGCAAGATAAGCGTGAGTGCTATGGATGGCGTTCTCGTAGGGAGACGGGAGCGGATCCATAGTGGTGTATTGATATGGTGAATATGTGGACTCGTGTGCGCCACCTCAAAAAGTTACTTGCAGTCGTAGTTTAGGATAGCCACCGAGTCAAAGCTGGCTTGCTGCAGTTAAACCCCACCACCCCTTTGTTGACAATGATGCATATGTAGATAGTTCTGATGTAAGTCTTGCTGGGTACATTTGTACTCACGTTTGCCTATTTTATGTTTTTGCAGAGAGACTTCAGTCTCACTAGTAATTCCGTGTGGACTTCGACGTTTAGCTTGATACCTCAGCTACGATCTTGTGCCCTCGGCAGGATCTGATAGATAGTCAGGCTTCTCAGCCTTTTTCATTTATAGTTGTCTGTACTCAGACATGATAGCTTCCGCTTGTGCTTTGACTTGTATGCTCTGAGTGTTGGGTCATGAGACCCATGTTTGTAATATCTCGCTCCTCGGAGCCTATTGAATAAACTACTTGAGTCGTAGAGTCAGTTTGTGATGCCATGTTGTATTGCACATATCGAGCATATTGTGTGTATGTTATTGAAATGCTTGGTATGTGTGGGATCTGACCATCTAGTTGTTTATCTTTAGTAGCCTCTCTTACGGGGAAATGTCTCCTAGTGTTTCCACCGAGCCATGGTAGCTTGCTACTGCTCCGGAACACTTAGGCTGGCCGGCATGTGTCCTTCTTCGTTCCTGTGTCTGTCCCTTCGGGGAAATGTCACGCGATGAATACCGGAGTCCTGTTAGCCCGCTACAGCCCGGTTCACCGGAGTCCTGCTAGCCCAGTGCTACAGCCTGGTTTCACTCGCTGATGACCGACACGTTCGATGCTGGGTCATGGATGCCTGTCCCTGTAAGTCTGTGCCACTTTGGGTTTACGACTAGCCATGTCAGCCCGGGCTCCTTATCATATGGATGCTAGCGACACTGTCATATACGTGTGCCAAAAGGCGCAAACGGTCCCGGGCTAAGGTAAGGCGACACCCGTGGGAATACCGTGCGTGAGGCCGCAAAGTGATATGAGGTGTTACATGCTAGATCGATGTGGCATTGAGTCGGGGTCCTGACAGCACGAATCTTGGCATGTTTCTAGTGCCACGTAAGACTGGCCTGATGTGTGGGCGTTCAGCCGGTCGCCCACACGGCCGTTTCACCACACAGGAGGGGCTGGTGTGTGGGCGTTCAACAGTTCACCCACACGCCACTTTGCACGCACACACAAGGGCTAGTGTGTGGGCATTTGCCATCTTGCCCACACGTCCGTCTCCTCTCCCACACCCAAGCTGCTAGTTGCCATGTGTTTTGCAGTGCACATGGCAACTGCCCCTAGTGTGCTTTTATAAGCAGGTGGCAACTCTCTTTTTTTACCCGAGTTTGCCATGTGTTTTGCAGGGTACACGACAACTGCCTAATGTGCACGTAAGCAGATGGCAACTCTCTTTTACCAAGTTGCCATATGTTTTTGCATGGTATATGGCAACTGTCCTAACGTGCATGTACATGGCAACTGCCCTAATGTGCACGTAAGCAGATGGCAACTCTTCCTTTTTACATGGCAACTGCCCTAGCATGCTTGTGAGCACATGGCAACTCTCTCAACTGCCTAGTGTTAGTATGTGGCAACTCCTAAAGTTATGAAATCATGGCAACTACATTAGATCAGACCATACATGGCAACTGCAGTTGAGCAACCATGGCAACTGCAGTTGTCCGACATGGCAACCGTAGTTCAGCGACATGGCAACTGCAGTTAAACAAACATGGACGAGGGTCTGGACCATGGCAACTGCGGACGCGCGGTGACCGTCACGCGTGACATGCGGGACCAGCAGGTACGAGGCCTGACATATGGGTGTGTGGGTGTTATCAACTTCGCCCACACGCACGCGTGCGAGAGGGGTCGGGAGGGAAAAAAAGAGGCATGTGGGCGCTAGTTGTTTTGCCCACACGTAGGTGTGTGGGCTGTTTCTCTTATACACCACACAAAATGTGTGGGCGGACTCCCTAACGCCCACACGTGTGGAACTTATCGGCCTCCATTTCTAATTCAGAAGATCATATCTAGTACTACAAGGCAACTAAAGTTTCACCAGAAATAAGGTTCCTCGCGGTTGGAAACTAGTCTTTTTATAGAAGCAAATTGCATGCATGGAAGCACATAGTATGGCGCCTAATTAATGCCAATTAATATGATATCCGTGATTAGTAATACTAGTAGGAAACAAATTAATCATAGTTATTGCAAAATCCGCATGCAACTAAACTAACGGATGCACTTTTCAAGGAAGCAATCCAACTAATCACGCGTGGGGCTATACTACCAGATCTGGTGGCCATCATCCGACGGTCCATGACTAGTCTGATACTTGGCAAAGGATCAGTAGTCTGATCCCTAGTGGTCTCCTTTAACATATGCATCTAGCGTGGAAGGCTAGCAGATGCCATGAACTCTACCTCCAAGCTGTAACAGCCTCCGGACTGCACGTCGGCTTTGACGTCCAATATCGTCACAGAAGATTGATGATC
>NW_025233807.1:0-7691 GCF_018294505.1 Triticum aestivum | reverse complement strand
GTCGCCGCAGCTCCTCCTCTCGCTCCCGTAGCTCTAGGCCAGGTGATTGGGAAGAATGTTCTGTTCCTCAAAGCCGTTTAATAGAGCTGCAGACCCAAGGGTTTCTTCCACCGGCGTTCATGGTCCCCGTCCGAGCCGAACTAGCCACCTATAATGGCGGGGAGCAAGCGGAGAGATCTCCTAATCCATCCCTGGGGGAGCGAATATGCCTCATCCCGCAACTGCTAAGAGGCGTCGGGTTTCCAATCCACCCATTCCTTCATGGGCTCCTGGAGTTCTATGGCCTCCAGTTGCACAACTTCACCCCTGCCTCCGTGCTGCATATAGCAGGATATGTTGCCCTTTGTGAACTATTTCTGGGCTGCGAGGCTCACTTCAGGTTATGGAAGAAGTTGTTCTGCCTCGTCCCTCGCAACCAGGGGGAATCCATATGTCAAGTGGGCGGAGCCGAAGTATGGCGCGTCGCCGAGACCGGATACCTGTCCGGTACTCCCAAGAAGGCACCTGAAAATTGGCCCTCGGAGTGTTTTTATGTTGATGACGTTCCCCTTCCGGATCCAGTCTGGACGGGTCTCCCTGAGTTTAGTAACGCTCCACAGAAGGCACGCCGAAGTTGGCGCCCTCAGGGACCCCAAGAGGAGGATACCAGAGAAGTACACTTCCTAATGAGCAGGATAAAGATACTGGCCAAATCAAGGCTGACAATAGTAGAGGTTATAGCAATATGCATAATGCGCGGAGTGCAGCCTCTTCAATATCGGGGGAAGCCCATGTGGCACTACAATGGGGAAGATGATGCCACCTGTTGTGGTCGTAAAGGTCCGGACTCCGCCACTACTCTGGCGAGGATATTGTTCGATTTGTATAAAGGAGAAGAAGAAGAATTCCTTCATATTAAACCGCTGGATGGGTTTTCTATGTACAATCCCCAAGCTGGGTAAGTTGTCCCTCTTTCCCCCGCCCCATTCATTCTGGCGTCCTTCGTCACGATTATTTACCTCGATGTTTCTGAGTAGGAACTGAGGAGGGCCGTAGAAGGATTCAACAGCCCCTCCCCGCAGCTAGAGGACCCCGAAACGGCCTTCGATCCAGGACTCGAAGAAGATCCGGATATTAATGTGGAGCTCGTCAACATGACATTTTATCAGGCCAGCTGCGATGGCGCCTCGGTGGCTATTGTCGCCGACTATCCCGGACTGCTACCTGCATCGCGTGTAAGCCAAGCCAAAACCCTATCCTCTAAAGAGGACTCCTTTCTGATACCATGCCTTATGCGTAAAACATCGTATTTTTGTAGAGACGACTGTCGGAATGCGGCGCCGAGCCCCTAGGGGCTTGTCGGCAAAGGGCCTCCGGATCAGGCAGGCTTAAGGGGAAGGCGGTTAGGGCCGAAACGCCGCTACAGAGGTATGGTAAAAACCTGCTCTGTGATTATTGTGTTTCAAATGTAACAGTGTCCTTTGTGTCCTGGCAGAAAGTTGAGTTGCCGGACCATATCCGGAGATCCTGCCGATCACGTCTCCGCCAGCCGGATTCCAGAACCGGCTTCGAGAGAGGAGGGCAAGCGGGGCCGATGCTGAATAGTCCTCCGACAGAGGATGCGGATACTCTCAAGTAGAGAGTGTCATGAATCACCGGCGCCGACAGGCTGTACTTCGTAATAACATCTTTTCCGAAGAGGCATTTAATGCTTTCAATTCGGGAGACGCATACATCCAAGCTGCTTAAGGCGGGCTCACACGGGCGACGGACCAGTATGCCAAAGATATAAGGGTAAGAAAATTTGATAAGCATGTATAGCAGTAGCCCCTGAGACTTGAAACGGTTTGAACAACTGTTTTAAGGATCAATTTATGCACAGGTCCTTGTAGATAAGAATGCCCAATTGCTTCAAGAGCTGGAGGAGTGCAAGACCCAGCTGAGGGCCGCGGTTGCCAAACTAGAGGAATCCCAAAAGGCCTCATCTGGTAACATTTGTCTCAATAGAGAAACTTTATGGAAATGTACTAGTTAGTAATTGTCTTGTTTGATAAGTCTAACAGAAAATTACACAGACAATCCCGGGGAGAATCCGGAGATCATAAGAGAGAGCGAGTCAAATCTCCAAATGCAGCTAAAAGCTGGCGAGCGTGTTCTTATGCAAGTTAGGCGGGAGAAGAACAATCTTCAAGATGCCAATGTCCGGCTGGGCGTCAAATTAGGAGATGTTCGCGCTCAGCTGGCGGACTCTGTGAAGGAGAACAGAAGGCTTCGTCGCGGCATTTATGGTAAGTGCCTAGACGAACTGTAGTACAGCTCGGCGAGGAAGCATATTGAACGAGTTTATATCTGTAGGTATGTTGACGGGCCGCCCTGAAGAGGAGATGCCCGCGTCCGCAGGTGATTTATTGCAAGACCTCTGACAGCTGCACGAGCGAGCTCGGCAGGTGATGCAGGGTATTGCCCAGGCCTTGTGGCCATCCACCTCCCTGCCAAAAGGCATGGGGGAGCTCGTGGATATGCTCCAACGAGCACGGCGGTGCTTCCGATTGTGGAAGATGTCATCTTGCCCACAAGGTGCAAGAGAAGCCTGGGCCATGGTGAAGACGCGCTACACCAAGCTTGGCCCGAACAAAATGGCCGAAGTCGGACCGGCGGGGCCAGATGGTCAAGAAATTCTCATGAGTCTGGTGTATGACCAGGTAGGATTAGCCGCAAAGTATTCCCAACAGGATTGCAAGCTAGATAGCATGTTGGATGGTCTACAGGAAGAATATAGTTAGTCCAAGTGACTATGTAATTTAATGGACATATGTAGTCCCTAGCCGGATTAAAAATCATTTGTCATGGCGGACCTTTTCGCTGCAGCCCCCAGATCCGACAGTCCGGGGTGTATCCGAATAGCCGCTCAGTTATGCAGAACCGGGGTATGCGTGGAAACCAGGCGTAGGGGTCATAAGTGCTTAAACAGACAAGTACCCAACTAGTTATGTTATATTACATGGATAGTAAGAAACATCTTCCAGGGAGAATAGTTCCGTTAGGGGTTCCTTTCCCTGGGTACGCATGCATCGATGTACATGTCCGGACTGTGAACAGAGACACAGGATACAAAACTTCTGGGGATTCACATTGTAATAAATGAAAAAACATCTTTTGTTCACTGATCGAATATTCCCTTAAGAACGCTAGCTTTCGGCTTCACCCAGTCTGAGGTACACATCCGGCTGAACCGACAGTAACAATCGCAGAGGTGCTCCCCTTATGCCCTAGCCGAATTAACGGGAATGTAGGGCATAAGCACAAGAGCCAGGCAGCCCAGCATGGCCACATCTTAAGTCATATCGATGCATATAATGGTGAAGAAAAGGCACATATGGAAAAAGAACGCATATGTGATAGGCAAGAAGCCATGAATGTAATTATATTTAGCTTCCGTATAGGAAGCCCCCAGGTATGGTTTACACACATAGTGCGGCCGGAGTGATCCGAGCATCTGTACTGTATTGAGTACTTTGTGTGAAGAAGAAAAAAGGGCGATAAAGGAAAAAAGGGGAGGAACATAGTTAAAAGGGAGGGGGTAAGGAGACGAACACTGAGTTCGGCGCTAGGCGTAGAATCTCCGGAGTCTGGCCGCGTTCCATGGGTTTGGCTCGAGTCTGTTATCGGATGCATTACCCAGGCGGTACGCTCCTCCGGTGAGAACTTTATCAATAATGAAGGGAGCCTCCCACTTAGGTTTGAGCTTGTCCTTCTTCTTCTCTGGTAGGCGTAGAACAAGTTCGCCAATATTATAAGTTTTGGCCCGCACTTCTCTGCTTTGGTACCGTCGAGCCTGCTGCTGATAGAATGCGGAACGGGCTTTTGCAACATCGCGCTCCTCCTTCAGGGCATCTAAGTTGTCCTGTCGATCTAACTTGGCTTCCTTCTCTTTGTACATGCGCACGCGAGGTGAATCATGGATTATGTTGCAGGGTAGTACTACTTCTGCCCCGTACACCATAAAAATGGTGTGTATCCAGTGGTGCGATTCGGTGTGGTCCGCAGCCCCCAGAGTACGGAGTCGAGCTCCTCGACCCAGTGCGTGTCCGATTCTGTCAAGGACCGCACTAGTCTGGGTTTGATGCCGCTCATGATGAGACCATTTGCATGTTGGACCTGGCCGTTTGTTTGGGGATGGTAGACGGAGGCGTAATCGAGCTTAATGCCCATGTTGCCGCACCAAGTTCTCACTTCATCGGCTGTGAAGTTTGAGCCATTGTCAGTGATGATGCTGTGGGGGACGCCTTACCGGTGTACAACCTCGGATATGAAGTCTATCACTGGTCCGGATTCGGCCGTTTTGACTGGTTTGGCTTCTATCCATTTGGTGAAATTGTCCACCATGACCACTAAGTATTTTTTCTTATGGCTTCCCCCTTTAAGAGGTCCGACCATATCCAGCCCCCAGACCGCGAAGGGCCAAGCAATGGGTATTGTTTGGAGAGTGGTGGGGGGCATATGACTCTGATTAGCAAAGAGCTGGCAACCGACGCAGTGTTGGAAAAGGTCATGTGCGTCTGCTCGGGCTGTCGGCCAATAAAAGCCTGTACGGAAGGCCTTGCTGACAAGTGCCCGAGCCGCAGCGTGGTGCCCGTCGAGGCTGTCATGGATTTCAGCCAAGAGCTGCCGGCCTTCCTCTTCGGAGATGCATCTTTGGAGCACTCCGGTCGCACTTTTCTTATAGATTTTTCCCTCATGGACTTTGTAGGCCTTGGAACGCCGCACAATACAAGATGCTTCATTTTGGTCCTCGGGGAGCTCCTGCCTATTTAGGTAGGCCGGGAAAGGCTTGGTCCACGAGGCAATTACAGCCATGATTTCGTGGGCCGAAGGTGTTATTTCGGTGGCGGAGCCTCCGATTACGTCAGATGGTTCGGAGTCTGGGGATGTGTTCGGATCTGGTCTAGTGTTGCTGGACTCCCCTTCCCATACTATGGATGGCTTGAACAGCCTTTCCAGGAATATGTTAGGTGGGACAGGGTCGCGCTTAGTGCCGATGCGGGCGAGGATATCCGCCGCTTGATTGTTTTCTCGAGCCACATGGTGGAATTCAAGCCCCTCGAACCGAGCTGGCATTTTAAGGACGGCATTATGATAGACCGCCATTTTCAGATCCTTGGCATCAAAG
Organism: Triticum aestivum; assembly: GCF_018294505.1. Classification (NCBI taxonomy): domain Eukaryota; kingdom Viridiplantae; phylum Streptophyta; class Magnoliopsida; order Poales; family Poaceae; genus Triticum; species Triticum aestivum. Next base: position 2,542 of record NW_025233807.1, on the reverse strand, counting down.
TCTCCGTTTATTTGTGATATTGCAAGATTTCAATCCCCGCGCACTTCCAGGCGTTGAATGCCCATAGAGACTACCATCCGAGGACCATGCAACAGAGCCTCGTATTTGGCTGCGTTGTTGGAGTCTGTGTATAATATTTGGAGTACGTATTGGAACATGTCTCCGGTGGAGGAAGTCAGGACTACACCTGCCCCCAATCCGGCCAGCATTTTAGAGCCATCGAAGTGCATGATCCAATTAGAGTACGCGCCGTACTCTTTAGGGAGTTTGGCTTTTGTCCATTCGGCGACGAAGTCAACCAATACTTGCAACTTAATGGCCCGCCGTGGTTTGTATGTTATGTCGAATGGGAGGAGCTCGATGGCCCATTTAGCAATCCGTCCTGTAGCGTCACAGTTGTTTATTATGTCGTTGAGTGGTACTTCGGCGGCCACCGTAATTGAACACTCCTGGAAGTAGTGTCGTAGCTTCCGGGATGCCATGAAGACCGCGTATGCTATCTTTTGATAGTGTGGGTATCGCTATTTGCATGGGGTGAGGACTGTGGACACGTAATATACTGGCTTTTGGAGCAGGAATTTGTATCCGTCTGCTTCTCGTTCGACGATGAACACTGCGCTTACAACTTGATGTGTTGCAGCTATGTATAATAGCATAGGTTCGCCAATATTTGGCACTGTCAGGACTGGATTACTGCCCAATAAGGTATTTATTCCATCCAGTCTGGCCGCGGCTGCATCCGTCCACACGAAGTGTTGGGTGCATCGAAGAAGGCGGTAAAGCGGTAGTGCCTTTTCTCCTAATCGGGAGATAAAGCGGCTTAAGGCAGCAATGCATCCAGCTAGTTTCTGGATATGCTTGAGGTTTGTTGGGATAGCCAACTGCGACAGAGCTCAGATTTTTGCCGGGTTTGCTTCAATTCTTCTATTGGAAACAATGAAGCCAAGCAACTTCCCGGAGGGTACGTCGAAAACACATTTTTCCGGGTTTAGCTTGATGTCATATATTCGGACGTTATCGAACATAAGCCTCAAGTCATCTATTAGAGTTTCGACGTGTCTTGTTTTTACGACCACGTCGTCCACATATGCCTCCACTGTTTTGTCGATTTGCTTTTCCAGGCATGTTTGAATCATGCGTTGATAGGTTGCGCCGGCATTTTTAAGCCCGAAAGGCATAGTGTTGAAGTAGAAAGGACCATATGGGGTTATGAAGGCCGTTGCAGCTTGGTCGGACTCTTCCATCTTTATTTGATGGTATCTGGAGTATGCGTCGAGGAAACACAGTGAGTCTTGTCCTACGGTGGCATCGATGATTTGGTCGATGCGAGGGAGGGGAAAGGGATCCTTGGGGCAAGCCTTGTTGAAGTCTTTGAAATCGAGGCATAGGCGCCAGGATTTGTCCTTCTTCGGTACCATTACCAGATTTGCCAGCCAATCCGGATGCTTAATATCTCTGATGAATCCGGCCTCAAGTAGCTTGGCTAGTTCTTTTCCCATGGCTTGCCGTTTATGCTCTGAAAATTGCCTAAGAGTCTGTTTGACTGGCTTGTATCCTTTCAGTATATTAAGGCTGTGTTCGGCCAGTCTGCGTGGGATGCCCGGCATGTCCGAAGGATGCCAGGAGAAAATGTCCCAATTCTCACGTAGGAAGTCTCATAGTGCGGCGTCCATTCTGGGGCTCAACTGTGTCCCGACGGAATCTTTCTTCGTGGGGTCCGTTGGATGGACCTAGAATTTGACTATCTCGTATGCAGGTTTGAATGAGGTGGACTTGGGTCATTTGTCGAGTATCACGTCATCCCTGTCCACTGTGGTGCGCAGCGTTGTTAATTCTTCAGCCGCTAGGGCTTCGGATAATGCTTCCAGGGCTTGTGCTGCAGTTTTATTTTCGGCGTGGAGTGCGACGTCTGGATCACTAGCTAGAGTGATGATTCCATTGGGCCCGGGCATTTTGAGCTTCATGTACCCGTAATGGGGTATAGCTTGAAAGCTTGTGAATGCGTCCCACCCTAAAAGCGAGTGGTATCCGCTGCTGAAAGGAGCCACTTGAAATGTGATTTCTTCGGACCTGTAATTCTCTGGAGTGCCGAATACCACATCGAGTGTGATTTTTCCCACACATCGTGCCTCCCGGCTAGGGATGATTCCCCTGAAGGTTGTGCCGCTTTGCTCAATGCGGCTTTTATCAATTTCCATCTTGTTGAGTGTTTCTTCATAGATCAAGTTTAATCCGCTTCCGTTGTCCATGAGTACTTTAGTGAGCCGAAAGCCGTCCACGATTGGGCTAAGGACCAAAGCGGCTAGTGCCCGGACTGTCTGGAATTGAGGTTCATTACCGGCACTGAAGGTTATAGCAGTGTCGTTCCACGGATTTATTTTTGCCATGTGGCAGATTTCAGCGAAATTTCGGTGAGCTCGCTTGCGCCTATTATTTGAGGCAAAAGTCTCGAAGACTGTCAGTACCGCATTGTTGTCTTCGGCGGGGTGTTGCTCTGCTTTTTGGCTTACCAGAAGATCCTTGCTGCTTTTTGCCACCTGCC
>NW_025233806.1:5716-7693 GCF_018294505.1 Triticum aestivum | reverse complement strand
GATGCTTCAAAAGAACGAGACGGAGATAAGATGTCCGTGTCGAAGATGCAAGCTGAAGAGCCTTATTGCGGACCCGGATTCCGGGCAGGTGCGGGACCACCTGCTGTTGCGTGGTTTCATGGATGGCTATCGGTGGCAAGGTGATGAAGATGACTACGAAGTCGTCCATGCGGGCCGGGCAAGAAATGAGGAAGGGCAGCAAGACAACCACCGCGGCTCGGGCGGGCGAGAAGACGAAGAATCCCCAGGAGATGATCACGACTGTGATGTTGTACACAGTCATCATGTAGAAGATGCAGGACATGATGATGAGGAAGATGCCGGAGCAGGCGACGGGCATGATCATGAAGATGATGATGCCGGCGGAGCAGACGACGCTGGACCATCGATGGGCTGGGTGCAGGACCCTCATATTCAAGAGCTGCTTCTCAAGCAGACGGATAACGCAAGAGCTGCCACCCGAGAGAAAGCCAAGATGGATCAACTTGAGTTAGACGCGGTTACTCCATTGTATGAAGGATGCAGGCCCGAGGATACCCGCCTGAAAGTAACGCTCATGGCCCTGGAGATGAAGGTAAAACACAAAATGACCGACGCATGCTTCGACGAGAACATGTCATTCTGGCACGAACGTCTTCCCAAGGGGAACAAGTGCCCGACCAGTTTGGAGGAGGCGAAGAAAATCGTGTGTCCTCTGGATTTAGCGCACGTGAAATACCATGTGTGCATGAACAATTGCATCATTTATCGGGACGAGCATGCGGAGTCTACCATATGTCCGGTGTGCGGCATCACTCGATACAAGAAGAGGAAGAAAGCTCCTCGAAAAGTGGTGTGGTACTTTCCGATCACTCCTCGTCTGCAGCGCTATTTCGCGGACCCTAAGGTAGCAAAGCTCCTGCGTTGGCACGCGGATAGGGAGGAGAAGAAGCGGGAAGATGACGCAAATGATCCGGAGATAGATAAAAAAGACAAGATGCTGAGTCACCCTAAGGATGCGAGCCAGTGGCAAGCGTTGAACTTCGAAGACTCGGAATTTGGGAACGATCCAAGGAACATCGTGCTGGGCGCGAGCACCGATGGAGTCAATCCGTTTGGCAGCCAGAGAAGCACACATAGCACCTGGCCTGTGTTTGTGTGGATGTACAACCTTCCCCCCTGGTTGTGCATGAAGAGGAAGTACATTCACATGAGTATGCTAATTGAAGGGCCGAAACAACCAGGGAACGACATCAATCTGTATCTGGGGCTGCTGAAAGAGGAGCTTGACACGCTGTGGAAAACGCCAGCCAATACGTGGGACGCCGCAGAGAAAGAATATTTCCCTATGAGAGCCGCACTGCTCACGACGGTGCACGACTATATCGGTTACGGATATGTCACGGGGCAGGTAGTCCATGGATTTTCTGGATGCGTAAGGTGCATGGATGACACAACGTATCGCCAGCTAGATAGAGATCCCGGGTCTTTGAAAACCGTGTTCATGGGACATCGAAGGTGGCTTCGCGACGATGACCCGTGGAGGAAACGCAAGGATCTGTTCGATGGTGAAACCGAACCCCGAAAACGCCTGTGTACGAGGAGCGGCGAGGAAATAGACAAGCTGTTGAAAAATTGGAAAGACTGCCCACTGCCGGGAAAGAAGCAAAAGGCGCCAGAGCCGGGAAAGAAGCGAAAGGCGCCAGAGCCGCTGCTGAAGGTATGGAAAACGAGGTCTGTTTTCTGGGACTTGCCGTACTGGAAGATCCACCGTGTGCCTCACAGCCTTGATGTCATGCATATCACGAAGAACGTGTGCGAGAGTCTGCTTGGTACCCTGCTCAACATGCCAGAGAGGACCAAAGATGGGCCGAAAGCAAGGGCAGACTTGAAATCAATGGGCATCAGGCAGGAGCTTCACGCTATATATGATGATGATGATGATGATGATGATGATGATGATGAGGCGAAGCAGGACACAGAAAGTCGTCGCAAAGG
>NW_025233806.1:3214-3780 GCF_018294505.1 Triticum aestivum | reverse complement strand
CGCCCCGACGCCGCCTCGACCCCGCCCCGACGCCGCTGCCCCACCTCGACCCCGCCCCGTCCACACCACCGTCGACCCGCCTCCCTCGACGCCACGGCGCCGCAGGACCTAGACTAGACGCCCAAGGTACGACCACCTCCTCCTTACTTCTCCATTCATGTCAATTAATCTACTTATAGCCGCAAGAAAGTCTGTTATGATTGCAGTTTTGAACAAAACTTAAAACTGTATCATTCTGCTCTGTTCAAGTCAAGATATTGTAGGACCTCGATTCTCAAAGTTTAGAGAAGAGGGAGATGATTGATCATTTTTGGCAAAAGTGTGTGTGTTGTAGCAGCACATGTGCAGTTCTGGTCATTTGACTATAACAAACTGTTAAAAATACAAAACCATTTGTACATTCAAGAAAAAAAAACTTTGTAAATGTCGGTTAGTTACACTAGCACATACCTGTGAGGAATAACTGCAACTTGAGGGCAGTATCTGCTGGTATATATGCAAGTGTTAGTTTTGAACAAATGCTGAATCACATCTCTGAATTAGGAACGACAGTGTGGGCCTGTCCT
>NW_025233806.1:0-1073 GCF_018294505.1 Triticum aestivum | reverse complement strand
TTTCTCTTCATAACAGTGAACAAAACTACTGTCAATCAGCTCAGTTCTAGTGCTGTTGGATTTTTTTTAATTGGCTTCTTGCAGTTTTGAAAATTCAGTTTATTCGGTTACTGAAAATTCAGTTAATTCAGTTAGGCACACAAATTTCAGAACTTTTGTGTGCCCTAGTACTTGGTGTTTGTAGAAAACCAGGAGTGTCAATGGGACTAGAATTCACTTGTTCTTATATGGGTTTGTAAAACTTGTTCATGTACTGAACTACTAATGCCTTGTGATGCTCTGAATTACTTGTGATGCCTCTGAATTACTTGTGATCACATTGAGAAAGACTTGTAAAGATGATGATCATCTTTAACAGAAAACAATTTGTGATGATTTTGCTAGTTTGCTGGGTTTTGTCTCCGACCATCGTGTCGTGATGATTTTGCAGGTACCCCGAGAGGCCCTTGAGTTTGCCGGAATGTCGATTAACTTCCGTTCCGGCAAATCCGGGTACTCCATATGTCCTATTTTCAGCAAAGGTCATGCTGAAATTTTCCGTGAATTTTAGCATGACTTTGCTAAAAATAGGACATATGGGGTACTTGTGACTAATGCATAGGCCGGGGTATCTTAGTAGTTAATTAAGTAGGATCAAGTGCCCCGGCGCACTTGTGACTAATGCATGGCTTTTAGGGTGCCTCGGTGTCGATAAAAACCGAAATGATGAAAAGTTAGGCTTTTAGGGTGCCTTGGCGTCGAAAAACCCTCAATGATAAAAGCTTAGATTTTAGGATGCCTCGGTGTCGACAAACCCTAAATGATGAGACCATGATCTTGTTCCTTGACAATAACCAACTTTTTGACCAAACTTTGTTTCTATTTAGAGAGAAACATGGCCCACAACGATGAGGCCGGGGGTTCGGGCGGCAAGGCATTCTGGGAGCTGTCCCAGGAGATGGAGGAACAACCTCACTTGTATGAGGCCGCCGCCTTCCCCACCGATCCTGAGACCACGGATGGTGCCGCCGAGGATGACCACACTGATGCCACCACTGATGGTGCCGCCGAGGATGCCACCACTGATGATGGCG
>NW_025233805.1:5989-7696 GCF_018294505.1 Triticum aestivum | reverse complement strand
AGTAAATAGATGAAACCCACTAGCATGAGTAGGAGTTGTTTGAGCCCTGATGTGCCTACTCATTCATGCTTGTTTGTCATGCCTGCTACTGCTTAGAGTTGAGTCAGGTCTGATTCATCGGGGATGAATCAGAGGCGTGTGAACATGTCCTACTATGGGTGAACTAAGTGTGTGAACACGATTTGGTAAAGGTAGCGGTGAGAGGCCATGTAGGAGTACATGGTGGGTTGTCTCATTGCAGCCGTCCTCAGGAACTGAGTTCTGTGTTTGTGATCCATGACCAGTTACTACCACACATTGGGTTCCGGTAACTCGACCCCTCTCGACTTATTAATCAACATGATCTCTGTCCAGGAGTTGCAACTAGTTTCTGGTGTTTGTAGGTAGTGTTAGTAGTCTACCAAGTGGCACCCGGTACAGGTGGGCTTGGGACAGACTAGACACAGTGGCACGGTGTACCAAGTGGCACCCGGATGGTGGGCTTGGGAACCCTGCTCACATCGTTTGGGGCCGTGAGCGACACCCCGGCCGGATCTCCTTGCGGATGGAACCCGAATAGGCGATAAACCTGGACTAGAGACTTGTTCGGTTAGTCAGGTCGTGGCCGACTCCCTCGCCCGGCTTCCGCTTGAAGGTTGCCGAGGTACATGACGTGTACAGGGCGGTAAGTGGCGAGAGCGTGTGTGAAGAAGTACACCCCTGCAGGGTTAACATCACCTATTCGAATAGCCGGATTCCTCGGATATGGAAACTTGGGCCCCTTGTACAGTTCATAGACAAGTGAAAGTGGATACTCTAAAATACGCAAGATAAGCGTGAGTGCTATGGATGGCGTTCTCGTAGGGAGATGGGAGCGGATCCATAGTGGTGTATTGATATGGTGAATATGTGGACTCGTGTGCGCCACCTCAAAAGAGTTACTTGCAGTCGTAGTTCAGGATAGCCACCGAGTCAAAGCTGGCTTGCTGCAGTCAAACCCCTCCACCCCCTTGTTGATAATGATGCATATGTAGATAGATCTGATGTAAGTCTTGCTGGGTACATTTGTACTCACGTTTGCCTATTTTATGTTTTGCAGAGAGACTTCAGTCTCACTAGTAGTTCCACGTGGACTTCGACGTTTAGCTTGTTACCTCAGCTACGATCTTGTGCCCTCGGCAGGATCTGGTAGATAGTCAGGCTTCTCAGCCTTTTTCATTTATAGTTGTCTGTACTCAGACATGTTAAGCTTCCGCTTGTGCTTTGACTTGTATGCTCTGATTGTTGGGTCATGAGACCCATGTTTGTAATATCTCGCCCCTCGGGGCCTATTGAATAATTACTTGAGTTGTAGAGTCATGTTGTGATGCCATGTTGTATCTGCACATATCGAGCATATTGTGTGTATGTTGTTGAAATGCTTGGTATGTGTGGGATCTGACTATCTAGTTGTTTATCCTTAGTAGCCTCTCTTACCGGGAAATGTCTCCTAGTGTTTCCACTGAGCCATGGTAGCTTGCTACTGCTCCGGAACATTTAGGCTGGCCGGCATGTGTCCTTCTTCGTTCCTGTGTCTGTCCCTTCGGGGAAATGTCACACGATGAATACCGGAGTCCTGTTAGCCCGCTACAGCCCGGTTCACCGGAGTCCTGCTAGCCCAGTGCTACAGCCTGGATTTACTCGCTGATGACCGACACGTTCGATGTTGGGTCATGGATGCCTGTCCCT
>NW_025233805.1:0-1899 GCF_018294505.1 Triticum aestivum | reverse complement strand
GATGGTGTTCAAATCAACGTTCATTTGAAGTGCAACCTGGATCGTGAAGATTGTACTAGTTTGCGTTTCCCCTTCATCCTACCCTACGCTTGAATCTCGAGACGAGATTCTTGTTTAGTGGGGGTGAGTTGTCACATCCCTAGCTGCTGGTAGTGCTCTAGGCTAGCTCATGTGTGCATCATGTTTAAATTCTGAAAATTTGAACTGAGGGAATTTTGGAAGCCTCAAAAACTTAAATAAAAGAGGGGCAAAAACCCTAGAAATCTCATTCATTGCTCCAAAATGTTCTTCTTAGATGTTTAATATTTTTGGCAAGGGTTTTGATCCAAACCAAAAATAATGAACATTTTAAAAGGATTTATTTTGAGACTTTGAATTTAAATCAATACTATTTTTGAATTTGAACTTATATCCAAATATTACTGAATATATGTTCAAATAACTGAAACATTTTTATGTGCTTTGGTATAATTCCATTGTGCTAAATAAAATGTTCAGGGGAATTTTTTCACTGTCTTTGAATTTGTTTTATTTCAAAACAGTGGCAAAAGATTAAATAAAAACAAAACAAAAAAAATAAAAAGAGCAAAGCTTACGTGGCGCTTACCTGTCCAGCCCAGCCGGCCCAGCTCCCCCAGCGGCCCAGCCCGCCACCGCTACCCCCCTGTCGCCTTCCTCCTCTGCCAGGAGGACGGGCACGCGCCCGGCGCGTGCGGCCACGCGCCCCGGCCACCTCCTCCCTGCCTGGCTGCCTCCTCCTCCCCTGGTCCCTCCCGCGACGCCACGCAGCCCCCGACCCCCTCTCACTTCTCCCTCACTCTCCCGCGTCCTCATCCTCTCCCCGGAACACTCTCCCCCTCCTCTGTTCTCCTCACCCGAATGGAGCCGCCGTCACCGACGAGCTCCCTCGCGGCCACAGCCACCCCCTCGCTCCTTCTCCACACCCCTGAGCTCCGTCCCGACCCCATGAAGCTCCACCACGGCGCATGCGACGCCGGGTGCCCTGTAGCCACGCCATCACCGCCATCTTCATCGCCACGGCCGGCAATCGCCGCCGTTCGATTCGCCGCCGCACAAGCTCATCGCCGACGAGGCTCCGGCGGCCATTTGGTCCCGCGCGAGCCTCCGTTGGGTTCGTGAGCTTTGGTAGAACACGTAGATGCTAACCGTAGCTCCTCCCGTGCACGGTGTCGTTGTTTCCATCGGCGCCGAACTCCGGCCGCCGCCACAACCTCGCCTCCGGCGAACTCCGTCCACCCCCGCACCTCCCGTTGGTTCCCTTAGATGCGCGCGGGCACGGGCTATCCTCTGGTGCCCCTGGCGCGTCGATCCGTCGTCTCTGGCGCAACTCCGGTGAGCCACCGCCGCTCTGATCGTCGCCGTCGTCCAACCGCCGGCGTATCTGACGTGGCGTTGCCATTAGCACCCTAACAGACACTGACAGCGGGCCCCGTAGCGGGTCAAAGCCCGAGTCAACGCGGGATTAGCCCCTGTGTCGCTGACGTGTGGACCCCGCATGTCAGATTTGACCTGGACCTGGTCGTTGACTCGCTGACGTCATGCTGGCGTCAGGCTGACGCAATTAAATCATTTTCTGGATTTAATTTAATTCTGAAATTCCAGAAAATAGCTAAAACTTCAATAAATCATAGAAATTCAACCGTAACTCCAAATTAAATAATTTATATATGAAAAATTATCAGAAAAATTCAAGGAATCCATCTGTACCATTTTCATGCATGTTAGAACAACTTATCACTACTGTTTAGGGCAAATGAAGTGAATGACATTTAAATAACCACATATGGAGTTTGAATTTGAATCTTGGATTCAAACCAACTTCATTTAATCTGGTTTTAGGTGCATTAGCCCAAAACACATTCATATTGCCATGTCATA
>NW_025233804.1:0-7696 GCF_018294505.1 Triticum aestivum | reverse complement strand
AGGGAGGGAGGGGGAGGGAGGGAGGGAGAGGGAGGGAGGGAGAGGGGGAGGTGTGGAGGAAGGGGTGCGGCACGTGGGGAGCTAGCGGCGGTGACGCACGGTCCTTGGGCAGCCGGCGCTCGCCGGAAGTGTGAGAGAGAGGTCATGAGGTAGGGGAAGAGAGGTGGGAGGTGAGAGAGACACCGTGAGGGGGCCACATGTAAGTGTGGTAGAGAGAGGAGGTGAGAGAAAGAGATTTTTCTTTTTATTTTTTCTTGAGCGGGTCCCACATGTAAGTGATACATGGAGGCAGGGGCAAAATGTCCAATAAACGCCCCGCAGACGGTAAAAGCCCTTTGACTGGACGGAAACGGGACGGAAGGGCATTTTTGTAAGGGCACCTAACGGCGGAGGGGCATTTTTGAGCAGGCTTTTGAATTAGGGGCAAATGTGAGTAGTGGGTTCGAGTTAGGGACACAGATGTAAAAGACCCAAATATCTAAGCATATATGGACATTCAAATATATTTGATCATGAATTATTATTGTTGACAATTATCTATATGATAAGTAAGTTGGGAGGCGAAACATTAAGCGTCTATCTTTCTCTGTGTTCAGTGGATGCTATTTGTTCTAAAAATATGCTTTGAGTGGTAGCAATCATGAAAGACTATATGATAGTTGAGTATGTGGGATTTGCTAAATCAAAGCTCTTACATAGACCCTTCCTAAAAATAAGATGAATTGCCATTGTTTGATGAATGAGAACATAGTTTGTTCGTTTTTCAAGAAAGTTTATGGTCTATGCTTTAACATGTGAATAGCTTGCTACTTGATCATGAGAAGCTTTATGATATGAGCTACTGTTATGACATATAATAATGCTAGAAAAGGTGATTGAAATTATCATTTATCATACTTGTGCACCTACTAGCATTCACACTTCATAAATTATTTCTTTTATCATTTACCTACTCGAGGACAAGCTGGAATTAAGCTTGAGGATGCTGATACGTCTCCAACATATCTATAATTTATGAAGTATTCATGCTATTATATTATCCATTTTGGATGTTTTATATGAATTTATATGTTATTTTATATGATTTTTGGGACTAACCTATTAACCTAGAGTCTAGTGCCAGTTTCTGTTTTTTCCTTGTTTTTGAGTTTTACAGAAAAGGAATACCAAACGGAGTCCAATTGACGTGCCAATTTTTGATGATTTTTTATGGACCAGAAGAAGCCCACGGAGCATCGGAGATGGACCAGAAGAGTCTTGAGCCATCCACGAGGGTGGAGGGCGCGTCCTACCCCCTGGGCGCCCCCCTATCTCGTGGACGACTCGGAGACCACCCTGACTTGTTCCCAACGCCAAAAAATCCTATAAATATAGAAAACCCCCAGAAAATAACCTAGATCAGGAGTTCCACTGCCGCAAGCCTCTGTAGCTCCCAAAACCAATCAGGACCCTGTTCCGGCACCCTGCCAGAGGGGGGATCCATCATCGGTGGCCATATTCATCATCCCGGCGCTCTCCATGACGAGGAGGGAGTAGTTCACCCTCGGGGCTGAGGGTATGTACCAGTAGCTATGTGTTTGATCTCTCTCTCGTGTTCTTGATTTGGCACGATCTTGATGTATCGCGAGCTTTGCTATTATAGTTGGATCTTATGGTGTTTCTCCCCCTCTACTCTCTTGTAATGGATTGAGTTATCCCTTTGAAGTTATCTTCTCGGATTGAGTCTTTAAGGATTTGAGAACACTTGATGTATGTCTTGCATGTGCTTATCTGTGGTGACAATGGGATATTCATGTGATCTACTTGATGTATGTTTTGGTGATCAACTTGCGGGTTCAGTGACCTTGTGAACTTATGCATAGGGGTTGGCACACGTTTTCGTCTTGTCTCTCTGGTAGAAACTTTGGGGCACTCTTTGAAGTTATTTTTTTGGTTGAATAGATTAATCTGAGATTGTGTGATGCATACCGTATAATCATACCCACGGATACTTGCGGTGACATTGGAGTATCTAGGTGACATTAGGGTTTTGGTTGATTTGTGGCTTAAGGTGTTATTCTAGTACGAACTCTAGGATAGATTGAACGGAAAGAACATCTTCGTGTTATTTTATTATTGACTCTTGAATAGATCGATTAGAAAGGATAACTTTGAGGTGGTTTCGTACCCTACAATAACCTCTTTGTTTGTTCTCTGCTATTAGTGACTTCGGAGTGACTCTTTGTTGCATGTTGAGGTATTGTTATATGATCCAATTATGTTATTATTGTTGAGAGAATTTGCACTAGTGAAAGTATGAACCTTAGGCCTTGTTTTCTAGCATTGCAATACCGTTTACACTCACTTTTACCACTTGCTACCTTGCTGTTTTTATATTTTCAGATTACAAAAACCTATATCTATGATCCATAGTGCACTTGTATCACCATCTCTTCGCCGAACTAGTGCACCTATACAATTTACCATTGTATTGGGTGTGTTGGGGACACAAGAGACTCTTTGTTATTTTGTTGCAGGGTTGCTTGAGAGAGACCATCTTCATCCTACGCCTCCCACGAATTGATAAACCTTAGGTCATCCACTTGAGGGAAATTTGCTACTGTTTTACAAACCTCTGCACTTGGAGGCCCAACAACGTCTACAAGAAGAAGGTTGCATAGTGGACATCAATGGTCTAGAGGTAAAGATTGACATATAGGATGATATGGTTGTGCCAAGGGGTAAGGTCCACGAGGCCTTAAGACAGTACACAAAGGGATTTTTCGGAGGGCAGGGGCTAGACGCCAAGGTTCCTAGCGTCTACCCCCTAGGCCAGACGCTGTAGTCCGTGGCATTTATGTAAACGCCAGGAACCGTGGCGTTTGGCCCTGTAGTCCGAGAAGGACTCTTCTTTGTGTTCAAAACGACTTTGGGGAGGCCCTCTCCCCAAGAAACGACCCCAAGGCTCAACATACAAATAGAGGGGCTGGGCTAGCACCCGGAACACATCAAGATTCACCAAGCTGTGTGCCGGCAACCACGTCCCCTCTAGTATATCCTCCGTCATAGTTTCCGTTGTGCTTGGTGAAGCCCTGCAGAGATTGTTTTCTTCACCACCACCGTCACCACACCATCTTGCTGCCGGAACTCATCTACTAATTCCCTCCTCTTACTGGATCAAGAAGGTGAGGATGTCATCGAGCTGAACGTGTGCTGAACGCGGAGGTGCCATACGTTCGGTACTTATCGGGACAGATCGTGAAGGTGTACAACTACATCAACTGTGTTGATAAACGCTTCCGCTTAGCAATCTACAAGGGTATGTAAATGCTCTCCCCTTCGCGTAGCTATGCATCTCCATGGATAGATCTTGTGTGTGCGTAAATTTTATTCATTTTTCTATGCAACATTCCCCAACAAAAAATACTACTCCTACTGTATATCTCATCAAGGAACCGTGCACGCAGCAAGCAAGGAACAATCGGTGACTGGAAAAGGTAAAAGTAGAATGCGCGCGAGGCATGGCCATTGTCATTCCCATTGCCTTTCTGGTCGACGGCGGATATTCGATCTGAGCGTGAGGTAACTGTTGGCCCAAATCTCAGCACACGCAGAAAGTATATATATGTATGTGGCACGGTCAGGTTGTCCCTGCTTTCCTCCTTGTGACAGTACCTATTGTGAGTTGCGACCATGTCAAGGGACCGCCTTATTAGAAACCGTGGGTTACAGTCTATCATCTAATTCCTCTGCCTTTTCGTGGTGCCGCTCACAATGCATATTAAGATTAGAGGATATGGACCTATTTATAGCCTCCACTTCCAGATGCTTTCATTATTTCCAACTGTTTCCAGAAAATTCCGTATGACTCATGAGCAATGTAACCAACCACGATCAAACATGCCAGTTTTTTGAATCCAAATATACTAGTCCCTATCACACATGTGTGAGTCATGTGCCACGATTAGATTGTATGTATGAGATCAACTTTCAATCTAATCATGTGGGTCAACAGCTTGCAGAGCTGATCCTACAAAACGAACCCACATCTTCCACCTGTGATGTCCCGAGAAAAATACGTATGTACATATACAATTCCAGAAGAGTCAACCCTTGTTAATTCCTCTACTGTATTCCATCACCGTTGTCCTTGGCAACTCGAGTATTAGTTCCTTGAGTGAAATTCCACATCAGTTATTCCCTGTCACAAACAATAATAATATGAATAATTCCACATTGAGTTAATATATTATGATCGTGTTGAATAAATGTTGAAAAGCCACATAAATATCCAACATCTCCCACTTGGCTGAAACATTGTAATCGATATATGAAGTTCCATGTGTAAACATGTTTTTAAAAGAATTCCTCAATCTAGTTAGTGAGCATGCACATATCTCTTCCTAATAATAAAACACGGATTAAGTCACTCGGGTTCACCGTCGTCGCCTTTTTACAAAGGAGCCCCTGTGTTTTTTAGTATTCTACCCGCGGTCCATGGATAAGTGAAAAACGATTCGCGCGTTGTATCGAGCCTGGCCTGTTATAAAAAAAACTAGATCATTAATGGCGCGCGTTGCTGCGCCCATCCATTTTTTCAATAGAATGATTGTTATTGGTGAAACATTTTAACCAAGTTTATTGCAATTTAAGAAATTGGTAATTAATGGAATAGTTGCTATAGATAGATCTCCGTCTCAGAAGGCATAAGAATAAATCCATTGTTTAACTTTCTTTGCATATAAAAAAACATCACTTCCCTTGTCTCGTATGATGCTAGGATACCAATCTAATATGTGAGTAATAAAGTTATAGACACGTACTAAATTCTAAAACCAGTACCAAATGTAAAGCATACCATACAAACTAATTTAAGCTTCAAAATATAGGACTTTTGACTCTATGATAGTGTCAAAACATGTATTATATTTTGATACAGAGGCAGTATATTTCCAGAAGATAGTCCATAGTCCACATCTCCACTATTTCAGCGCAGGCGGAAGAGAAATGAAAAAGTAACTGGTGACACAAAAATAGTAATTAAACCTGCTTGCCTCGAGCAGTCATCAACACATTCAGCTTTGCCCAGCCACATAAAAGCAAGATAGGGCATAAGCATTTCTAATTTTATTTTTTTGCATAAGCATCTTTCTTCCAACTCCACTTTTGCCATTCACCAACATGGCATGGCCGGTATAATAATCCATCATAAGCCTGCACCATAGGTATTTAAGATCTATGTTTGCATTCAACCAAATGGCAGGGGTCAGTTCATCAAGTGTAATATGATTAGTTGTGTTTGATTACAGAAACCTCGGTTGAAGAAAGCATTTACTAGGTGAATAGTGGAAATGGAAAAGCACATGATCTGATGTTTTCAAGCTCTCAACAAATGGATATGGTCAGCAACGGACGAAAAGAAAACAGAAAGTGAAAGCCAACACAAGCCATAGGAAAAAGTCGTGTGCTCACCTCCACCTGGAGGTCAAACAAGATAAAGTTTTAATTTTTTTTGGAGGAGATGTTCCACTCCAAATCCTAATCGACTACATAATTAACTCCTTTTGCATAAATGATTCCACCTTCTAGTATATTTGGGTTGCCGGAATCTCTCAGGATGAATAGCCAATGGAGCTTGAAGCAAGATTCTGAAATATCAAGAAACACCTACACCACAAGCAGTAGCAAAGTTTACTCCAATGCCACCCACGAAACCAAAAAAAATCCCGTCGATAAGAAAAACATGGAGATTGTGTACTTTGATTAATACTCTTCACTATTCAGATCAGTAAACTATTATCTTTTCATTTCTCGAGAGGATTATTCCAAATGATTCGCATGGTTCCCTCTAGAGGACCTACAGGCAGTAAGTGGAAAAACTGTAAGTGTATTGCATCCGCCTTGAGCAATTAAAGCTGACTTATGCTTTCTGGAAATGGAGTGCCACAACAGCAAGCTGGATGCTGTCTGGATTTGGAGACAGACAAAGACAAGGAGGACAGAAGTGAGGATGTTGATAAGGTAAACCAGGATAAAGCAATAACGGAGAGAACATATAAACTCACTTGTAACTTGTGACATAGATCTTACCTGGAGAAGCCAGTTCTGCATGACTGGCCGTGGAGCGAGAGCATGTGCACTCTTATTGACGGCAAGGACGCAAGGAACATCTTTTCAAGAACAAGCAACACTGGAATCTCAGGAAAAGAAGGCACCTATGACACAACCTGTGAACGGAAACACTATTATAGGAGATAACGTTCCACCGGGAGTAGCAACATTTGTTCATCAGAAATCCTACTTTTACAATCACAAGCCGATAACAAAAAATGTTAAAACTGGTTAGGCACCAACCTGCCAATCATCCTAGCTGGATGCTGTGATCAAGTGAGTATATCCATGCTCGGCTGGACTGTCAAACATATAAAACATTCACCACTGTTGTGGAGAGTTTACTCGTTTGTGATGCTTGCGAGAGAGGAATAGACTTAAATTGCCTTCAGCAGGATGGGAACGAAGGCATGTCTAATGCAGATTGGTATTTCCCAACATGTGTAACGCATAGTAAGGGCAAACCTCTGCCTCCGAAATATGGCAAGGTTACCAGAACAATTGTTGCACCGAACGCCAGTGGTGTTACTTCTCAGAGAGCTTCAGAAAATCTATGCACAAAAGATAATAGTGAAAAAGTGGCAGCAAACAGAAAGTTCTATCAAGCAGTACTCCAACGGACCTGGTAGGTCTGTATGTAACAGTGACATATTGGCCTCAGACACTGCTAGTTCAAAAGCACAATCGCTGCTTCTGAACATCAAAAGGAAAACACTAAACATACTGACACTTTGTCTAAACAAAAAGAAGGATATGGCCCATCTTCAAGAGGCGTAAGTACAAAGAGCATGGAAATCTCCAGTGAAACTGAAAGTAGTGCAGCATCAACAGGGAAGATGTAATGTAAACAATCGTGCGGCGTAAAAATATTGATGTTACCTGTCCAGAAGACATTTGAGATAACCAACACCAAAAAATTCCTGTATGAAGCTCCAAAATAAAATCAATCGAGCACCGCTAGCATGAACATCACCTGTACGCACACTTTTTGGTATGAAAGGACATCAGGAAAATGTAATTGCTTCGTACAACAATATATTATAATGAACTAAAAAGCAATACAGGAAACCCTACCCGACATGAGTAGAGAGGGCGAGCCACGAGTACCAGAGGAGGAAGCATATATACACGTACCGCTCGGCAGCAGAAGGGATTGGCACATCAATCGCCATGAATGCGCGCTGAGAAACTGAGATATGATTGCGAGCAGTTTCCGGCAGATGGGGCGCCGGCCATTATCGCCCGCGGCGCTGGATCCCTCGCGCGCCTCCTCTCAGCTGAATCGGCAATCGCACGATTCACCCGCATCTCGCGCGCCGCTGGATCCCGTCGCTCTCGTCGGCTCCCATCGGCCCTCGCGCGCGTCGGCTGGCTTGGTGACGCTGGATCCCCTCGCGCTCCTCCTCTCCCTGCGTCGCATCCCTCTCAAGTCTGGACCGAGCAGTTTTTTTAGGACAAGGGAGACAGTAGCGACAGTTAAATGGGCTGTATCCTTTTAGCGCTCGAATGGGTTTGCGGCCCAATGCAACAGAGGCCTTTGTTTCGGCCTCTGGAGCAGCAGCCCACAGGACAGTTGGGTTAGATTACAGAAATTGCGGGATAGAAC
>NW_025233803.1:6456-7697 GCF_018294505.1 Triticum aestivum | reverse complement strand
GTGTTGGAGAGGGCTTGCAGTCACTATAGCCAAAGCGACTCAAGATCTTTTCCACATAGTGAGATTGAAGCAATGTAATCCCACCATCATCGTCTCTTAACAACTTGATGTTCAGAATGACATCAACCACTCCTAAATCCTTCATCTCAAAGCAACGAGATATGAAATCCTTGACCTCCTTAATAACCTTCAGATTTGTTTCAAAAATCAGTATGGCATCAACATACAAGCAAAGGATAACTCCCTCACCCCCACCATGGCGATAGTACACACATTTACCAGCTTCGTTTACAACAAAGCCTGCGGCTATTAAAGTTCTTTCAAACTTCTCATGCCACTTCTTGGGTGCTTGCTTAAGTCCACACAAAGACTTCAGCAACTTGCACACTTTTCCTTCCTGACCATCTACTAAAAACCCATCTGGTTGTTCCATATAAATTTCCTCTTCTAACTCTCCATTTAGGAAAGCGGTCTTAACATCCATTTGATGAATGAGAAGACCATGTGAGGCAACATATTAAAGTAGTACTCCAATAGTGTTCCGTCGAGCCACAGGTGAGTATGTTGGGGAACGCGGTAATTTCAAAAAATTTCCCACGATCAAGCAAGATCTATCTAGGTGATGCATAGCAACGAGATGGGAGAGTGTCCACGTACCCTCGTAGACCGAAAGCGGAAGCATTTAGCTAACGCGGTTGATGTAGTCAAACGTCTTCGCAATCCAACCGATCGAAGCAACACACGTACGGCACCTCCATGTTCAGCACACGTTCAGCTCGAAGACGTCCCTCGTACTCTTGGTCCAGTTGAGGCCTGATACGTCCATTTTGCATCATGCTTTTATATCAATACTTATGCATTATGGACTGTTATTTCACATTATGTCACAGTACTTATGCCTATTTTTTCTTATTTTACAATGTTTACATGAAGAGGGGGAATGCCAGCAGCTGGGATTCTGGGCTGGAAAAGGAGCAAATATTAGAGACCAATTCTGCACAACTCCAAAAGTCCTGAAACTCCACGAAAGTCATTTTGGGAATTAATAAAAAATACTAAGCGGAAGAAATACCATAGGGGGTCCACACCCTGGCCACGAGGGTGGGGGGCGCGACCTACCACCCTAGGTGCGCCCCCTGCCTCGTGGCCCCCCTGGCAGCCCTCAGGTGCCCATCTTCTGCTATATGAAGTCTTTTACCCTGAAAAAAAACATAAGCAAGCTTTCAGGATGAAACTCCGCC
>NW_025233803.1:0-1613 GCF_018294505.1 Triticum aestivum | reverse complement strand
ATGCCTGACACACAGAGATTGTGCAACTGGGTAAGCTTCTCCATATCCTTGAGGATGGCCTTCCCGCCTGCACCACTCACATTCACAATACCAAGACTATGCAAGGCCGTTAGATTCCCAAAACCTGCAGCAGGAACCTTGACACCACCGCCATAATCAAACTGCTTCTTCTTCTTCATCATCTTCTTCTTCTTGGACGACCAGCTGCAAGAATAGGATTGCACCAAGTTGCGTTCGGTCTTACTCCTCCATTGCATTGGTGTACTCGATGAATTTTCACCCTCGGCTGGTGCTCTTGCTGCTGGTTCGATTGTGCTCGTCACATCACCGTCCATGGCTGGTACTGCTACTGCTGTTTGGCTTCTGCTCATGTCATCGCGGTCAGCTGCTGCTGCTTGGCTACTGCTTATGCCATCATGGTCAACCGCTGCTGCTTGGCTTCTGCTCATGCCATCAGGGTCAGCTGCTACTGGCTGTGCATCGCCGTCTTGAGTGGTGCCTACACACAGGTACTGAAGCTTCACCAGTTTGATGATAGCACATGACAACTTGGTTATTTTGGTGTGGCTAACATCCAGAGTCTGCAGCTGTCTCAAGCCACCCAACGAGTCTGGCATACGAGTAATTTCTTTGCATCCTCGTACAGACAGAAACTTGAGACGAGGAAGTAATTTCCCAATCTGCTCGAGGACACCATTTGTTACACCTGACGCCGTGTCCTCAAGATCAAGTACCCGAAGCAGTCTCATATTGCTGCTACCGTCCGTTGTTGAGATGAAGAATGACCTCCATTCCCCGAACACTGTCAAAGATCGTAGCCGTGACAAGTCCATGCTCTTGAACACATTCTCATCTCTGTCCCAGCTGCTCCTAATGGTCAGGTGTTGCCCCACACGTTGCGAGTTCTGGCGGTAGGCAAAAGGGTCAGATCCCGAAATTTTTCCGAACTGGGGTCAGATCCCGATTTTGTTTGCAAAAAGGGTCAAAACACGAAATTTGGCTGCGTCCGGTCACCGATGACGGCATAAAGAAGCCTAGTCCGATGGCGCGGGAACTCAACAATGATAGGCGCGGTGACACAACATCACAGGAGAGAATCATGATGCTAGGGTTGTGGAAATCGGAGAACCACATTGCCCGACAATGCTCAGCGGACGACGTGAAGATTTTTTTTTTGAATTTTGTCAATGGAAGGAGGGAGGTCCCCCACCTTAATTCGTATTCAAAAGGGCCGACCGCATAGTTTGAGGTACAACAGTACAGAGGGGGCAGGTGTACAGACACTGCAGGAGATATGTCCTGGAGGCAATAATAACAGTTGTTATTTATCTCTAAATTTGTAATAAATGTTTATGTTTTATGCTTTAAATGCAATGATCCTTGAGCCCGTAGATCCATAAATGATCAGAGGAAAACTCATGTGCATGTGTGGAATATAATAAACTGTAATATACATTTCTAGCCACGCCTCTAAGACTAGCTCAAATGTTCCACGGTGGACACATTTTCCTGATCATGGGCGTTACAATGTCACAACTTTGAGGACACAATGTTACAAGAACAAATGTGTTGAATTGACCCAATTGATGTTATGTTATGAGATACTTTTGTCA
>NW_025233802.1:6793-7698 GCF_018294505.1 Triticum aestivum | reverse complement strand
TCAACCGCCGCCGCCGACCCCCCGGACCCCGCGCACCCTCCCCCGCTCCACCGGCATTACTGTTTGATGATATTTTTAAAAAAATTATTACTGTCTTATAAAAAAAATATTACTGTTATGATTTAAACAAGTTTGAACATATTTCACCACCATGGTTATACCCGAAGCCAAATCCAAGACCACGGGCGCAAACGTCACCGCGAAAAATGAGCCATGGGTACTGGCTTCCCAAGTGGACCAATGCTTCTTCATTACCGACCCGCCAAAGCCCAGTCGTGTTGTCGTGAGGACAGGCAAAAGGAAGATCATCGGAATGGATGGAGTAGCCAATGAGCAAGACTTCGACAAGTACGGCGACCCGAGGATCGAACATGACGACGATGATGAAGTAGCAGCATACAACACAAGAAGAAGCAGGACCACCCTACCTAAAGGACGTTCGTTCCACAGAAGAACTCCATTTGCGAAAAAGAAGGGCAAGAAGATTGTGAACAGATAGCTAGCTAAGATTGATTGTATTTAAACCGTAGCCTTCATTTCTCGATTGTATTTCATGGGCACTTTTTGAACTATCATGAATATTTTTAAATTTCATGGACACTCGATCTCGATCTCCCTCCATCTCGATCGCTATCCCACCTCGCCAGATCCGGTCCCCCTCGCTGCCGAGCACCCCCCAGTCCACCGGCCGCCGCCGCCGACCCCCCGCACCCTCGATTCCCCTACTCAACCGCCGCCGCTGACCCCCGCACCCCTCCCCTACTCAACCGCCGCCGCCGACCCCCCGGACCCCGCGCACCCTCCCCCGCTCCACCGGCATTACTGTTTGATGATATTTTAAAAAAATTATTACTGTCTTATAAAAAAAATATTACTGTTATGATTTAAACAAGTTTGAACATATT
>NW_025233802.1:0-1407 GCF_018294505.1 Triticum aestivum | reverse complement strand
CAGGGCGCCGCCGACGTTCCGTGCACTCTCCTCCACTTCGTGAACAACGAGTTGGTCGATGTCGCCAAGGGCAAAATCGTTCAACCGGGCAACCCCTTGTTCCACGGTACCCAGATGCCACCCAACTTGTTTAGGGTTCAACTGGTTCGGGTGCTGCCAGGCTGCGACGACTTGTTACCTCCGATTCGACCCGTCGGGGCCGACGATGATGACGTGATGACCCTCAGCGCCTGCCTGAGCTGGCCCCTGCTTTGGCCGAAGAGCCAGATTCGTTTGGGGGCGGGGGACACCACCCCAAAGACAACACCGCCAGTCGTGCCGGCGCCAAGTCGGCCCCATGGCAAGACCGCCGTAACGGTGCCGGACATCCCTATGCCACTGGATCCAAACATGCATATGGCACAGGATCAGAACGACGACGACGACGACGATGATACATTAGGCAACGTCGATCAGTACTTTGCCGAGCATGGGTACGATGGCGACTTCATGGGGCCTCCTTCTCAAGAACCAAACCCAACAAAAGACGTGTGCGATCTAGCTCGTACCGCGGAGAAGCCAGGTTGCAACAGGCGCCGTCTGGCGTTCAGCTCTCAGGAGACGCCTCCAGCTGCCGACTTCACCGAGCCTCAGATAGGCGAGGTGCGAAATATTATCAGCCCCAACACACTCAAGAAGGCGGTCTGTGAGCAGAACTCGGTCCCATTACAGGAGAAGAAGAAGGCACACAAAAGAAAGACTAAGAAGTGTGCGAGCCAGCCGGCACCGAGTACGATCCGTGCTCAGGACGGGCCACCTTCACCGCAGGATATCTCGAGGAGGGTGCATGTGGCGGGTAGGGCGATGCTACCACCAAATATGCTCAATGCTGCAACTGGTGCTATGCGGAGTCTGCACGACAGTGTTCTTTCTTTGGAGAAGCGGCGTCTCAGAGAGAAGGATGTGGCATACCCGGTTTTCGTGGCCAAGGTGCTAGAGGGCAAGGGCTTTGTGGATGGCGACATCGGGGGTACGATCGTCCTGCGGTTTGATGACATCTTTGCTATGTTTAACCTTCATCCGCTGCACTACACCTTCGTTCGGCTATTTTCGCTGAGTATGGAGATGCGGATCATTCGCGACAAGACCCCGGACATCGTGATAGTCGACCCCTTCTACATGCGTGCCAAGATCTTGGGCAGCGCTGGGGACCGGCAAGTCGCGAGTTCTTACCTCGAAGGCGTCATTCTGGCAAACCAAGATAAGGATAACTTCCTCGTGCCTTACTTTCCCGAGTAAGTCCTCCCCTCAACCGGCCCGTAACATATGAATTCTTACTTTTCGATCGTTTTTCTTTTAACATTCCGTGTTTTCTGCAGTGACACACGTTGCACGCTCATCCTCCTAAGCCCCAAATATTCCATGGCC
>NW_025233801.1:0-7698 GCF_018294505.1 Triticum aestivum | reverse complement strand
TAGAGTCATGTTGTGATGCTTCGTTGTATTTGCACATATCGAGCATATTGGGTGTATGATTGAAATGCTTGGTATGTGTGGGATCTGACTATCTAGTTGTTTATCTTTAGTAGCCTCTCTTACCGGGAAATGTCTCCTAGTGTTACCGCTGAGCCATGGTAGCTTGCTACTGCTCTGGAACACTTAGGCTGGCCGGCATGTGTCCTTCTTCGTTCCTGTGTCTGTCCCTTCGGGGAAATGTCACGCTTTGAGTACCGGAGTCCTGTTAGCCCGCTACAGCCCGGTTTACCGGAGTCCTGCTAGCCCAGTGCTACAGCCCGGACCCACTTGCTGATGACCGACATGTTCGAAGCTGGGTCATGGATGCCTGTCCCTGTAAGTCTGTGCCACTTTGGGTTTACGACTAGTCATGTCAGCCCGGGCTCCTTATCATATGGATGCTAGCGACACTATCATATACGTGAGACAAAAGGCGCAAATGGTCCCGGGCAAAGGTAAGACGACACCCGTGGGGATACCGTGCGTGAGGCCGCAAAGTGATATGAGGTGTTACCGGCTAGATCGATGTGACATCGAGTCGGGCACCTGACAGCGTTGGCATCAGAGCTGGACTGCCTGTAGGTTCTCCAAGCCAAACTGGTCGATGTTGAGTCTAGAAATTCTTTAGTTATATGTAGGGGAATTGTTTGTGGGTTGGAACGTAAGGCTCTTTTTACTCCTTGTACCTTATGACTTTCTGATCTGAGTCAGTCCATTCTTCCACCGGGGGTTAAGGAATTAGGACCTGTTCTCTCTATCAGGATCACGTGTTACTAATCAGTAGTACCTTATAAGTTTGATGGTTACAAGCCTAGTTCAGTTCTACTACCACATTATGTTGCTAGATTGGTTTCAGAACTTTGATATGATGATGTTGAGTGTGTACGAAATCCTTTGTCAAATGTCTCAAAATCCTTCTTAAGCATTTACAGCTGTTATGCTGCCGAAATTTTGCTAGAAATTCTAATGCCTTTGCATTATGATTATGCTTTCAGATGGCCACTCGCGACCTCAATCAAGTGGTTCGCCTGACTCGATGCCTAGATGTACCCGGCCATACTGCCAAGTTGGTCAGGGTAATGACTGAGGCTGGATACCGCTGGTATCCTGAGTACACGGTCGAAGAGCAATTCCGGGACTTCAATCAAAGCCAGTATCTCTGCACTGTCAGGATATTTCCATCTTATCCTGGATCCACCGAGCCTCTTCACTGCTCCTATGGACTCGGGGTTACTATTGAGATGGCTGTGCAGGACGCCGCCTACTCTATGATGACCATTATGCGAGTCAGATCTGGTCTATTTCGGGACTCTGATTTCCGGTATATGCCAGGATCACTTCCGGGAGCACAAGGGTATCTCCAGGCTATCTATGCAGACTCCACTCAGGAGGATTCACGGACTCGCACCACTGCTGAGATGCTCGAGGATAAGGACCGTGAAAATCGGGCCTTAAGGTTAGAGCTCTTCAACACCCGTGCTGACCACTGGGCCACGTTGACTCGGTTCGCACCGGCGGTGCAAGCTGGATTCTCAGATATGCGCGATCTCTATCCTGTGAGATCTGCTCTGCCAGACGTGATGGTTTGGCGTGATGTAGGAGGCATCACCCCACCTCGCGGTCCCCGCAGGCCACCGTTTGTTGGTCCAAGGCCTCATCCTAGCCCCTATGGTCCACAAGCTCCGCGAGATCGTCTGTTTCCGGATGAACATGTTGAGCTTCCAGGCTATGGAGGTGACTTTTACGAGGACTACTACGGATCGGTCTGAGTTAGTGGTAGTATCCCTAGTTCGCACTAGCTGTGTCGTCTATCGTCCCGCGTGACTCGTGGGATATGACCTAGTTGTACTCCTTCCGGAGGTGTAGAAAAATAATGTATAGGAGCTTGGGATGCCTTCGATGAGATGTAATCCTCTTTCACCGTAATAGTACTTTGTTTGGTCTTGTACTAAACCCTGTATGGTGTGTATGACGATGGAATAAAGAAGCAGTTTCTGTATCTACCATGTCATACGGATGATCATCTTGCATTCCGAGTTATTCCTTACATTATGTATCCTATGTCGGAATTTTACCATCCTGACTAAATCATTGTCTTGTTTACCTAGGATGGTCAACACGCGCGCTAACCCTGCTTCCCAAGAGCAGGCCGAAGGCAGTGAAGCCAGGAATGAAAATCTGCCTCATCCTCCTTCGCTAGCCGAGGTTATGATGGAAGCTGAGAGAAACAAGCGGGAGACAAACCGTTTGTTGGAGCGTATTGAACAGAATACAGCACACCATCAGAGGGCTAACCTGGTGTCACTCAGTGATTTTATCAAATTGCATCCACCCACGTTCCACCACTCCGCCGAGCCTCTCGACGCTGATGACTAGCTTCGCAGTATCTCTCACAAACTGCGTTCTGCGCTGGTAGCGGAGGCTGACAAGGTCACCTTTGCTGCATATCATCTTGAAGGCCCCGCCAGTCTATGGTGGGAGAATTATGGAGCTATGCGCCCAGCGGGCCATGTCACTACTTGGGCTGAGTTCAGCGAGGCTTTCCGTGAACATCACATTCCGGAGGGTCTCATGGACCGTAAACGTGAAGAATTTTGCAGTTTCACCCAAGGCCGACTTTCTGTGGATGCCTATAGCAGGGAGTTTGGTAATCTCGCCCGATATGCGACTGAGGAAGTGTCTACTGACGCCAAGAAGCAAGCAAGGTTCCGTAAGGGCCTTAGTCCTGAGCTTCGCCGCGACCTCCGTCTGCATGAGTGCACATCTTTTTCGAAACTTGTCAACAAAGCCATCAGTGCTGAAACTGGTCAGACTGACTATGACGCAACACGCAAGCATGGCCGTGACATGGGTTCCTCATCCGGTGCTGGTCCTCAGAAGCGCCACGTGTGGGTACCCAACACCGCCCTGCCACCCAGATTCACACCGAGGCCATCTTTCCAGGCGCCTCGCCCTGTTCAACAGTCTGCTCCAGCCAAGCCCTATGGGGGTCCAACCAATAATGCTCCTCCACGTACCAGTTCCGTGACTTGTTTCAAGTGTGGGGAATCTGGTCACTATATGCGTGAGTGTCCCCAGACCAACCCCAATCAATCTGCTAAAGCTGTTGGCCGTGGCAAGCCGACAGGGAAAGTGTTTCATGCTAAACCGGTCACCGCTTCACGTGGCCATGTCAACTGTATCTCTGCCGAAGAAGCTCAAGAGGATCCCAACGTCGTTCTCGGTACGCTTCTTGTTAATTGCCACCCGGCATCTGTTCTTTTCGATACAGGAGCCTCTCATTCTTTTATATCTGAAAATTATGCTCGTTTGCATAACGTTGCATTCTGTGACTTGCCATCCACTATGGAAATTTCTACTCCCGGGTCTAGATGGCAGACCTCTAGGGTAAGTTATGGAAATGAGATCCAAGTCGACAGACTTGTTTTCCTTGCGTCTTTGATAGCCCTTAAATCTTCAGATATTAATATCATCCTGGGTATGGACTGGATGTCAGCTCATCATGCCCAAATTGATTGCTTCTCTAGGACTGTTCAACTCACCCATCCTTCGGGGAAGATAGTCAATGTCTTGACCCGAATAGCCAAGCGACAATTATATTCTCTTAACGCCAGCCCTTTGCCAGACCTTGAGGACGTTCTGGTAGTCCGTGACTTCCCGGATGTCTTTCTAGAGGAATTGCCAGGTGTTCCACCTGACAGGGATGTTGAGTTCGTAATAGACCTCATTCCAGGAACCGTTCCGATTGCTAGAAGACCTTATAAGATGGCACCACTAGAACTAGCCGAGCTTAAGAAACAACTCGATGAATCCTTGAAAAAGGGTTTCATCCGCCCTAGTTCATCTCCGTGGGCTTGCCCCGTCCTATTCGTCAAGAAGAAGGATGGTACGGACCGGATGGTTGTAGATTACCGACCTGTCAACTTGGTCACAATCAAGAACAAATATCCGCTTCCCAGGATCAACGACCTGTATGATCAGCTCGCTGGATCCTCAGTCTTCTCCAAGATGGATTTGAGGTTGGGATACCATCAAATCAAAATCAGAAACGGGGACATTCCTAAAACGGCCTTTGTTACTCGTTATGGCCAATACGAGTACACCGTCATGTCCTTCGGTTTAACCAACGCTCCAGCCACCTTTTCTCGGTTAATGAACTCAATCTTCATGGAGTATTTGGATAAATTTGTCGTAGTTTATCTCGATGATATACTCATCTACTCCAAGAACGAGGAAGAACATGCCGAACATCTAAGGCTAGTGTTGAAGAAACTTCGAGAGCATTGCCTTTATGCCAAATTTTCGAAATGTGAATTCTGGTTGTCAGAAGTGACCTATCTGGGTCATGTAATATCTGGTAAAGGTATTGCTGTTAACCCTGAGCGAGTTCAAGCCGTCCTTAATTGGACTCCACCTGAATCGGTCAAGCAAGTTCGGAGTTTTCTAGGCTTAGCGAGCTATTGCCGTCGCTTTGTCGAGAACTTCTCCAAAATTGCTAAACCTCTAACCGAACTCCTCAAGAAAGATAAGAAGTTCGAATGGACTCCACAATGTGAGCACAGCTTTCAGGAACTGAAAAGACGCCTGACCTCTGCTCCCGTACTGGTACCGCCAGACTTCTCCAAGGACTTTGTTATCTACTGCGACGCCTCGCGACAAGGACTAGGTTGCATTCTTATGCAAGATCGACACGTAATTGCTTACGCTTCACGGCAATTGCACCCACATGAGGAGAATTATCCTACTCATGATCTAGAGCTTGCAGCCGTAGTCTATGCACTTAAGACCTGGCGACATTACCTCCTCAGTAATCGTTGCGAAATATTCACTGATCACCAAAGTCTGAAGTACATTTTCACCCAACCGGATTTGAATCTCAGGCAGAGACGTTGGGTTGAATTGATCACAGACTTCGACTTAGGAATAACCTATACCCCAGGGAAAGCCAACGTCATGGCTGATGCGCTAAGTCGTAAATCTTATTGTAACAACCTGATGTTACAACAAAGTCAACCGCTTCTCCATGAGGAATTTCGGAAGCTTAACCTTCACATTGTACCTCAAGGTTTTCTTGCCACCTTGGTAGCAAAACCTACTCTTACGGATCAAATCATCGCTGCCCAAAAGCGAGATAAGGGAATATCTAAAATCAAAGAGAACATTGCTAGCGGAGGTGCTAGTTGTTTCTCCACAAATGATCATGGTGTTGTGTACTTTGAGAACCGTCTAGTGGTTCCCAAGAACCAGCATCTACGGCAGTTGATCCTTAAGGAGGCTCATGAATCTCCTCTCACCATTCATCCCGGTAGTACTAAAATGTATCAGGACCTACGCCAGAGGTTCTGGTGGACTAGGATGAAGAGAGAAATTGCTCAGTATATTGCTAATTGCGACGTCTGTCGTCGTGTAAAAGCAGAGCATCAACGGCCTGCTTGCACCCTTCAACCCTTAGCTATTCCTGAATGGAAATGGGATAAAATTGGTATGGATTTCATTACCGGTTTTCCCAGGACCAAGAGAGGGAATAATGCTATTTTCGTCGTGGTCGATCGTCTTTCCAAAGTAGCCCATTTCCTACCTGTTCGTGAGAGTATAACCGCTAGTCAACTGGCAGATTTGTACATCTCCCGAATAGTGTCTCTCCATGGTGTTCCTTTGGAAATTAACTCGGATCGAGGAAGTCTTTTCACCTCTCGATTTTGGGAAAGTTTCCAAAATGCTATGGGAACTCGTCTCTCCTTTAGCACCGCTTTCCACCCTCAGTCGAGTGGTCAAGTGGAACGCGTCAACCAAATTCTAGAAGACATGCTTCGAGCCTCTGTTATCTCGTTCGGAATGGACTGGGAGAAGTGCCTTCCATTTGCCGAATTCGCTTACAACAACAGCTATCAATCTAGCTTGGGTAAAGCCCCTTTTGAAGTTCTCTATGGACGACGATGTCGAACACCCCTTAACTGGTCAGAGACCGGGGAAAGACAATTCTTTGGCCCGGATATGATTCAGGAAGCAGAAGAACAAGTTCGTATCGTTCGTGAAAAGTTGAAAACAGCCCAATCCCGTCAAAAGAGTCAATATGACCGAAAGCATAAGGCTATGACTTTCGAGGTTGACGAGAAGGCTTATCTTCGGGTCACCCCTCTGATGGGAACCCATCGTTTCGGTATCAAAGGCAAATTGGCTCCTCGTTACATTGGACCTTTTCGCATTCTCGCCAAACGAGGAGAAGTTGCCTACCAGTTGGAACTACCTCCGCACCTCTCCAGAGTTCACGATGTCTTCCACGTTTCTCAACTCAGGCGTTGCTTCTCGGATCCTATCCGTGAAGTGGACCATGAAACGCTTGATCTCCAAGATAATCTTACATATCGAGAGTACCCCATTCGTATCCTCGATCAAGCCGAACGTACCACGCGACGTCATAACATCAAGTTTCTCAAAGTTCAATGGTCGCACCATTCTGAGGATGAAGCAACTTGGGAAAGGGAGGATCGTCTTCGACTCGAGTATCCCGCCTTCTTCCCGGAGGAACCCAAATCTCGGGACGAGATTCTTTTGAGTGGGGGTGAGTTGTCACATCCTAGCTAGTCAGGCATTAGAGTGTTGCATCATGTTTACTCTTTCATCAGAAACTTGAAATGGGGATCTGTGAAACCCTCAGAATCATTTTGAAAATGACCCAAATAAAAATTTCTCCAAAAGGGTCCAAGAAAATGCTCATGTTGCTCTGTGAAAATATTGGACAGAGATAAAAAATCAAACCAATATTTTTAGTGGCTCATGGACATTTATTTTGGGCATTTGGAATTAATGCATAAATATTTGCATTGGAAATATATTAATTATATATATTAATATATGCCCAAATATTATGCCAATTATAAAAGAGCTTTGGAATAATATATATATAGCTCCTGCAAAAATTGGCATAAGTTAAATAAATGATTTAATATATTATTTAAATCAAAACAAATGTCAGAAATTAAAAAACAGAAAATATATAACAGGTGGAGCTTACCTGGGCTCCTCCACTGTGCGGCCCAGCCAGCTGGCTGGCCCAGCCAGCAGCCGGCCCAGCCCACCTCCCTCCTCTGTCGTCTTCGTCCCGACAGAGGGAGGGGAGTGTGGCCGGCGCGCGCGCGCGCCACCGCGCCACGCCACCTGCTCGCCTGCTTGCCTGCCCTCCCCTCCTCGCTCGATGCCCTAGACGACGCCACGCCTCTCCCCCTGCTCTCTCTCACTCTTCCCCGGCTCTCCTCTCCTCTCCCTCGCTCTCTCTCTCACACGGCCGAACACCATCGTCGCCGCCGTTCGCCACAGCAGCCGTCTCCGGCCACCCCTCGCTCCCCCGACTAGCTCAGAAGCTCCGCCTCGACTCCCTCTTCCTCCCCACCGCTCCACAGCTCCCCGGAAGCCCTGCATCGCCGCCACGTCGCCGTTCCCCTCTTCGGGCTCCGACCATCGTCGCCGTCGAATTCGTCGTCTCCAGCGCGTCCCCGAGCCCGCTTCGACGCCCACTGCAACCGCGGTGAGCTACGCCACCGTTTCCCCCTCTTCTCCCCCTCGTTCCCCCACCGTAGCCTCCTCCCCACCACGGCCGAACCTCCGCCGTCGCCGAGCTCGCCGTCGACGCAGCTCCGGTGACCATTTGGTCACCCCGGC
>NW_025233800.1:5757-7699 GCF_018294505.1 Triticum aestivum | reverse complement strand
GCTGATGATCTAGCAAAGATAGGTTCCAAGAGAGAAGCCATTCCGAGTGGTGTGTTCTTGGAGCATATACACACTCCGTCAGTCAAAGAAGATCCTTTCACCGAAGAAACTCCGCAGCCCAAGAGCGCCACAGATCCGACTGAAGTTGAAGTCCCAGCAGTGGTCGACTTGATCATGGAGGTTTTGGTGGTCATTCCCGACTGGACGATTCCGTATGTCGCATATATCTTGAGGAAAGAGCTTCCGGAGGATGAGGAAGAGGCTCGACAGATCGTCCGTCGATCTAAGGCCTTTACCGTAATCAAAGGACAATTATACAGAGAAAGTGCGACTGGAGTCGGTCAGAAGTGCATAACACCAGAAGAAGGTCGACTCATCCTCAATGATATTCACTCGGGGACCTGTGGTCATCATGCGTCCTCTCGGACCATCGTGGCCAAAGCATACCGAGCCGGATTTTACTGGCCCAAGGCGAATGAGATGGCAAAAGAGATAGTGGATAAGTGCGAGGGATGTCAGTTCTACTCGAATATGTCGCACAAGCCTGCGTCAGCTTTGAAGACCATCCCACTCGTCTGGCCTTTTGCAGTTTGGGGGTTGGACATGGTCGGCCCTTTGAGAACAGGACGAAGTGGCTTCACGCATGTACTGGTGGCAGTCGACAAGTTCACCAAGTGGATCGAGGCTAAACCAATCAAGAGCCTCGACACCGGTACTGCTGTTAGCTTCATCAAGGAACTAATATTCAGATATGGAGTCCCGCACAGCATCATTACGGATAATGGGTCGAACTTTGACTCAGAGGAATTCAGAACCTTCTGCAACTCCCAGGGCACACGGGTCGACTACGCATCAGTCGCCCATCCGCAGTCGAATGGACAAGCAGAGCGAGCTAATGGACTGATTCTCAAGGGACTGAAGCCTCGACTGATGCGTGATCTCAAACACGCGGCTGGAGCTTGGGTCGACGAACTTCCATCTGTACTCTGGGGACTGCGGACCACGCCCAATCGGTCGACCGGAAGAACTCCATTCTTCTTGGTCTATGGAGCCGAAGCAGTCTTGCCGAGTGATCTTCTCCACAATGCTCCTCGAGTCAAAATCTACAACGAAGCAGAAGCTGAACAAGCGCGGCAGGACGTAGTCGACCTTTTAGAGGAAGAAAGGGAGATGGCTCTGATCCGGTCGACCATCTACCAACAAGATCTGCGCCGTTTCCACGCCCGAAATGTGAGAGGTCGAGCCTTCCAGGAAGGGGATTTGGTTCTCCGAGTGGATCAGCACAAACCACACAAGCTTGCTCCTTCTTGGGAAGGCCCCTTCATCGTCACCAAGGTTCTCCACAACGGGGCGTACCGTCTTTACAACGTCGAGCATAATATCGACGAGCCCCGAGCTTGGAACGCGGAGCTACTCCGCCCATTTTACACTTAAGCTTTATCACTCGGATGAGTTGCAATAAAGTACTTCTGTAGTTCATGGACCTCAAAATAATAGTGTCATAGTTCCTCCATAATTTCTGTCACTTTTTATTTTTGTCCACATAAAAACTCCCCCTCAGTGGGTGACTTAGCCGCGAATCCGTTTCGCCTAAGTTTGTAAAAATCCTACCGAGTGGTGAGCCAGACTCTCACTTGGAGGCTTAGCTGCGAATCCGTTTCGCCTAAGTTTATCAAAATCCTACCGAGTGGTAAGCCAGCCTTCCACTCGGGGGCTTAGCTGCAGTCCAAGGACTCGCCTAAGTTTATCAAAATCCTACCGAGTGAAGAGCAACCCTCTCACTCGGGGGCTTAGCTGCAGTCCAAGGACTCGCCTAAGTTTATCAAAATCCTACCGAGTGGTAAGCCAGCCTTCCACTCGGGGGCTTAGCTGCAGTCCAAGGACTCGCCTAAGTTTATCAAAATCCTACCGAGTGGTAAGCCAGCCTTCCACTCGGAGGCTT
>NW_025233800.1:0-1354 GCF_018294505.1 Triticum aestivum | reverse complement strand
TTCAGAGGGGAGGGCTTGTTCACTCGGTCCATGGTAAACGGAGGGAGTCCACTCGACTGCCCTGGCGTCGACTGGACCTGGCAGTAGAACCAAGTCGACTGCCAGCCTCTGACGGACTCGGGAAAGGTCATGGGCGGGAAGGTGCTATTATTCCTCACCTGAATCCCCAGGCCCCCACACATTTGGACGACTCGGGTTTTCTCATCACCTGGGCTCGCCTTCTTCACGGTCTGAGAGCGACACGTGAAGATACGTTTGAACAAACCCCAGTGCGGTCGACAGCCCAAGAAACCCTCACACATGGACACGAATGCAGCAAGATAGGCAATGGAGTTTGGGGTAAAGTGGTGGAGCTGCGCTCCAAAGAAATTCAAGAAGCCACGGAAGAAAATGCTTGGCGGCAAGGAAAACCCACGATCAACATGAGTGGCCAAAAGCACACACTCACCCTCTTCTGGCTGTGGCTGCCACTCCTTCCCCGGCAACCTCGCAGCTCCGTGAGGGATCAAGCCCTCGTTGGCCATGTCGAGGAGGTCCTTCTCTGTGATGGTCGACTGGATCCAGTCTCCTTGGACCCAGCCTTTCGGCAGGCGGGTTCTGGACGAGGACCCTCTGCGGCTGGTGGATCTCCCCTTCGCCTTCTCCGATGCCGACGCCTTCTTTGCACGCTCCAGCGCTGCCGTCTTCTCCTTGGCCATGGTCGCCGGAGAGATGCGCGAAGGGAAGTGGTGCGGGGGCGAGAGCGAGCACGCTGAGCAGGGAGGAAGGAAGCAGAGGGAGAGAGGGAGAATGCTGAGGCGCAGCACAGAAATCCTCGCCGGGCGCATTTATAAGGTCCCTTCCGAGTGGCTGACATGTGGGCCCGGTCGATCTAATCATATCTGGGAGCAGTTATGGAGACTGGATACGTGGCGAAAAAGGCGGCGCGGAGATCGAGGCGTCTATGCCCCGTTCCATCCGAACGCCGCGGTCTGCCCCGCTTCGCGCGCGCCCTCAAATTTCGCATCCCGCGGAATCCGCGAGCGGCAAATCAGTCTGTCAGACGCGGTGTTTCCGGCGATCCGTCGCTCGGAGATCGTCGAAGCTCGAAAGATCACTCGACGCAAAAATAGAATGGATCGAGTCGACCGAAGGCAAATTGCTCCCTGTCAACGAAGAGATTCTTTGATCCAGAACAGCGCACAACTAGAGCGCAAAGGTTAATCGGAAACGACATCAACTCCTTCTTCACTCGAAGCCTCAATCCATTCGGGGGCTAATGATGGGGTTATGTACCTAGGGTAGGGTCATGGACCTGTTCCAAGTAACTTACCCTAGGACATCCTTAGAAGAGGTCGCCTTCCAGTCGACCAAC
>NW_025233799.1:0-7699 GCF_018294505.1 Triticum aestivum | reverse complement strand
TCATGGATCTTCCCAACGGCATAATGTCATAGAGCTCAAATGGGTGTACAAAGTCAAGAAAGATGTCGAAAGAAACTTGGTGAAGCATAAAGCATTGCTCGTAGCTAAAGCATGCGTGCAAGAGCAAGATGTGGACTTCGAAGAAGTGTTCGCTCCAGTTACAAAGATGGACTCGGTGAGGCTACTAATAGCTCTCGCGGCTCAGGAATCTTGGAGGCTACATCACATGGATGTGAACTTCACATTTTTGACTGGAGAGTTGGAAGAAGTATACGTGAAGCAGCCACCAGGGTACATCAAAGAAGGAGAGGAACACAAGGTATTGAAGCTACACAAGGCGTTGTACAGGCTACGATAAGCTCCTCGGGCATGGAATATTAAGCTTGACCGTACATTGATTTCTCTTGGATTTGAGAAAGCCCCACTAGATTATGATATATACAAGCGAGGTGAAGGCAAGGATCGTCTCTTAGTGGGTATCTATGTTGATGATCTACTGATAACTGGAGCAGATTAAGAGATGATTACAAACTTCAAGCTACAAATGAAGGAGCTATTCAAGATGACTGATCTAGGGCTCTTGAGTTACTACCTTGGGATCGAGGTACAGCAAAAGCCGGAGGGGATCACACTATACCAGGAGGCATATGCAAAGAAGATAGTTGAAAGTTGTAGCATGGAAGATTGCAATCCAAGTCATGTTCCGGTGAAGCCTCGTCTTGTTCTAAGCAAGAAGAGTGAAGCACCCGCGGTTGATGCAACGGAGTATAGAAGTGTGGTCCGAAAGCTAAGGTATCTCACGAATACAAGACCAGACTTGGCCTATTCCGTTGGTATAGTGAGTCACTTCATGGAAGCACCAACGACGGAGCATTGGGCAGCGGTGGAAAATATACTCAGGTACATCAAAGGGACAACAAACTTCGGTTGTGTCTATTTGAGAGAGAAGAAGAAGGAGATGGTGGAGCTACTTGGCTACAGTGATAGAGACATGGCAAGAGATGTGGACGACCGTAAAAGTACCTCGGGCGTGGCATATTTCTTGGGCAGAAGCATACTGAGTTGTCTATCACAAAAGTAGAAGGAGGTCGGATTATCATCTCGTGAAGCAGAGTATATTGCAGCTGCAACCGCGGTGTGTCAAGGCGTGTGCCTAGGAACACTACTTGGTGTCCTCACAAGTAAGGAGCCAGTGGTTCTCAACATTGATGACAAGTCTACAATCTCTCTGTGGAAAAATCCAGTGTCATCATGGAAGATGGAAGCACATCGATACGAGGTATCGGTACCTAAGGGAGTACGTGGGAGAAAGCAAGATTAACATCAACTATGTTTGCACCAATGACCAGCTTGCAGATATCCTAACCAAATCTTTGAGACGACATAAGTTCGCAAAGATGCGGCGAAGGATCGGTGTCCAAGCTGTGACGCGAGGACGTCGTGGTTAGGGGGTGATTGTTGGAATTAACCACGTCGTCGTTTCCGTAACGGATACGTTGCAGTCATCCAAGTAGGCTTAGGTTAGCTAGCTTTGTACTAGTATAAATATAGCTGTATCCTATGCCTGTAATTAGGAAGATCAAAATCAATAAAGTGCAAAGGCTCGACACGAGCCTCTTGGCCAACTCGGCGAGTCTGCGTATTGGGTTCCGGCGACTTCATCCACGCTAGCTAGCTAGACACGAGAATCCATCCACCAGGGTGCTTGCCTGCTTGGCGTGTACCTGCAGCTTCCGTGTACGTCTACGTCTAATTCTCCGAAAGAACCGGTTAGCTCGGAAAGTACTCGAGCTAGTCTCGTACGTGCGTCTCGCCGGAAATTACATGGCGGATTGCAGCGTCGAGGCTGGGCCTGTGCCAACACACTTACAGTCGCTTGATCGACCTCGCATCAACACACGACATTTAATCCGGTGGCCTCATCATGCCGCCCGCCAACAAGCTAAGAGCACCAGCTGATCTAGCAGACTCTGTAGATCCATCCATCCTTCTTTCTTGGCACCTTAAATAGCTTCATGTGTGGGAAACTGATTTTCAACGCACGGCGGCTTTGGCGCACTAAATCTGTGCCATACAATGACGTTGTTTGATTCGCGCTCAGTGTGCTAACCTGGAGTTTGTTCGTTTCATATATTAATACGTCTGTTGGGTACAGTATATGACTGGGACAAGTGTTGGACATGTATTAATGACTGTTTGGACTCTAGTGAGAGCAAGTATAATAAGATACAGTTAGCAGGCTATAAAGATTAAATAATTATATTTTTATTGAGTTGAATGAGAGAGAATAGGACAAAGAAGAGAAGCAGGCTGCAGATTAGCAGCCGGCTGTAGCACAGGTCTCAAGAAACAATGAGTCTATAACCTACTAAATAGGTCAACTATATGTGACATGGCAACTCCATATAGCCGGGAGTTGACTATACTATTAACCATGCCCCGAGGAGGCTCAAGTGTCAGAGTAAGGAACGAGGGGACCTCCATGGCCCATGATATAGCTGGAGAAGGTCTACAGTAAATGCAATGCGTGGCGCTGAGACGTGCTTGGTATAGCGGGGCAGGAAAACGGTTCGGGGCTGACGAATCGCATTGAATTTAATCAGCAAAAGATCTGGGGAAAAAAACTCAGCAAACATAGTGTGTCAGACTTGGGTTTTGGAATTATTTGCTAGCTACGACCATTACGATATTCAAATGTGGCTTCCGTTAGGCTGGTCACAATGGGAAGAAACTTAGGAGTAAGGCTGGTCACAGTGGGGAGGAACTTAGGAGTAACATTACACATTCCAATACAACTTTGCTTATGTGGCACCTATTTAATGAAGAAAGAGGTGTTTGTGGTAACTAGGTAAGTTACCGGAACATCACACACTCCAAAAAACAATGAGTCTATAACCTACTAAATACATCGTTGTATGACACTACATAGATGTTCCTACCCACTATGGAGGTAGTAACATAGTCTAAGAAAATGTGAAGTTACTAGCTTATGTTCTTGCCCATTGTGATCAGCCTAACATCACACACTCCAATACAACTTTGCTTAAGTGGCACATATTTAATGAAGAGAGAGGTGCTTGTGGTAATTAGCTAAGTTACCGGAACATCACACACTCCAAAAAATAATGAGTCTATAATCTAATAAATACATCGTTGCATGGCACTATGTAGATGTTCCTACCCACTATGGAGGTAGTAACATAGTCTAGGGAAGTGTGTAAGTTACTAGCTTATGTTCTTGCCCATTGTGACCAGCCTTAGCGATGCAGATGTCCAGAAGGTGTGTCTAGCATTGGGCATTAATGACGTGTCTAGCAGGTGGACATGTAATTAAGGAGGTGCATGAATTAACGAACGAAGCTGTTAAAAAATTTCAACCAATATCTACGTGTGCTGCTCATACCACTATTAGAAATTTAAAAGGTAAGCAAATATGGCACATTATATTAAAAAAAAGTGAAAATGTGTATGGTAGTAGGCGTTCTAGTGAACTTAATTTTTTTAACATCAGTACAGACACAAGCGCTCATATATACGCACATACACTCACCCCTGTGAGCACCTCCGATAGACTAAGCCGGCATATCATCTTGAGTTTTACAAAGTCACCGTAGACACCTCGTACTCGATGTGAAATCTTAAAATAAATTCAGGATAAATGCAAGCACTAGGATTTGAAACTTGATGGGCTGGAAATAACATTGTCCACCTAACCATCAAACCACATGTTGCGAATATAAAAATATGGATAGATATATTCTGTGTTTGACCCGTACTATAAAAAAGTGGCTGGAAATTACTATGGCCTACTTTACTAGAAACAAGTGTCAAATTTGGCGCAGTTAAGTTAATTGTTATTGTAAAAGTTTGTCAACTATTTGTGCATAGGCGGAACAATGCAAATATTTGCCCCTTTTTCATGAGATGCTGATTTAATTATAAAATTATGAGCACAAACAAATATGAGGAAGGTATAGAAATTATAATTGTGAAATTCACCTAATATTGTCCACTGCGAGTAAACTTGAGGTGTGGTTGTCTGCGACAATACAAACTATTCTGGTAATTTGTTTGGCCCGGTTGAAAAACAAAAAACAAACGTTCAATTATGACAAAAACCACTACAGCACGATAATTTATGGGAGTGTCTATCTAGCATTTGACTGATTTCTAATTGGTTATCATTCAAATTTCCTGACCAATGTTTTGTTGACACATGTATGTCCAGTTACTACCAATCTTTGTGTGTATTTCAATAAAAACTGGTTGGGCTAAAATTGTGACCCGGTTCTCAACTAATAGAAATAGAAACACAACGACGCGGCGACCACAAAACACCAGACAACTAAAAGAAGAGGAAAAGCAGCAAACAGCTGACCTTGAGCTTACAACCCACGAAAAGGCCCAAACACACATCCCAGACCTCGCCTTGTACTACTCCTCCCATCCACAGATGACAGATCCCGGATAATACACAACCCCAGCGCATAACACAACCAAGAGACACCAATTACGGTGTAGACTAATGGCAATTACCCTCAAGAACCGAAGAAATTACAGTGTAAACCTGACACAAATTACAGAGTAATCAATCGCATACAACAAAGAGAGCACATGAATTACAGTGAAAATCAGAAATGGGAGATTACAGTGCAAAAATCACATGAATTACAGAGCAATTATATAGTTTACTTTAGGGAAATTACACTGGCAAAAATCTGAGGAAAATTACAGTGAAAATACCAAGCATATTACAGTGTACATTGAGGGAAATTACAGTGTAAATACTACAGGAAAATTAAGAGACATCTGAGGGAAATTACAGTGTAAATACCATGCATATTGCAGTGTGCATTGAGGGAAATTACAGTGTAAAAACTATACAGAAATTACAGTGTACATTGAGGGAAATTACAGTATAAGTACTATATGGAAATTACAGTGTACATTGAGAGAAATATAGTGTAATTACCACGAATATTACGTTGTATATTGAGGGAAATTACAGTGTAATTATCATGGATATTACAGTGTACATAGAGGAAAATTACGGTGTAATTACTTGCAGGCTATTTTCAGTGAACGATGCAAATTACAGTGTAATTGTCATGGTTGTTGCAGTGTATGTATAGTGCAAAACTGATGAAAACTACAGAGTAAGCTACTTCAGTCAGAAAGCACATGAATTACAAAGCAAAGCTACACAATTTATAGTGCGAACCTAGGTCTAAACCGGGGGATTACAGACCAAAAGGTCAAGAATTGCAGCAAATAATTCAGACGGAAATTACAAAGACACTAGAGAACAATACAGTGCAAAACTGAGGGACTACATTACATGGAAATACTCGGATATTACAGTGCAATTCAGAGCTAAAATCCACTGAAATTCAAGGAAAACATATAGAAAAAAATTGACACACATTAGCCGACCTAGTTGCAGTGCTAGAACGCAGGGGATTATGGAGGGAAAAAACCACGAACTACGAAGAAAATAGCACTGCAAACTCTGAAAGAACTCATACACAAAAGAAAACCAACTCTAAAAAAGTACTGCTACCTAAACCTGACCCTATCAGATGGTTGAAACTGCAACTGCAGGGGACAATCCAAAAGATTCAACACAGAGACATGCCTATCACCTGAGAAATCACAAACCCTCACCCTAGCAGAGCACCAACATATCAATCAAAAATTCATAAACAAGCAACCAAATAGCGGCTACAACGGAAGGAGCAAAACGAGCATGCCTGAAACATAACAACGGAATCACAAAGCTAGGGGCTAACACACGAATACTAACAACTGACGCAAACACACGGGATCCACAGGAAACTAAATGAACCACGAAGCAGAACCAACAGCTAAATACTCAAACAACAACAAATTCTACAACACAAACGCACGAACGCCTAGATCTGGAAGCTACACAACCACAACCATGGCAAATCGCACATGGGAAGGGAGATAGACAAGAAGAACTAACCTGGGAAGTTGGGAATCAAAGAGAAGAATCAAGCTCCGGCATAAAGGGATCTCGGAAACGCCATGAACCCGATGGAATCGCCTCAACTTCTCTGCCGCTCGAGCGCCTCCTCATATCGCTCCCTCCTCTGCCCCTCTTCCCTTTCGAAACAGTACAACCCAAATGAAATGGGGAAAATTTTGAAAGGGGGAAAAGGAAAAGGAAACGTCACACACAGGGGAGATGGTAACGGGCAGATCCAAAATAAAACCGAGCCCGACAAAAGAAACCCGCGACCGAAACAACTACTCTCAGCGCGAATCACAGCGCGAGATCAGACGGGCACAAATTCGAGTGACAACGAATTGAAAAACAGTCGGCTGTTAAATAGCAAAACCGTAATTTATTGCACTGCTTGTGCCGATGCTGGGCTGTGACAGTATCCAGCCCGGTTATATTTTATTTTTTGGGACGAGCAGCAATGATTTGTGCATGGCCCATGTGACGAACAACAAAACGTGAGCCGGCTCAGCCGCTCACGTACATTTCTTAACTTCTGGCGAGTACAAGTCAGTTGATGAAATGAGCCATATAGGTATTGATATATAGGCCACTCCCTGTACTGGGGAACTCTAAAGAAAACTGTCGGCCTTGCGGTATATGTAACACTGTTGCTTTTTTGTCCCCTCCAGCCAACACTTGCTCCAAAACGATACCCCCAACAGGGACAACGACATCCAAGGTGCCATCATCGTCCGATCTGGTAGACCCAGATCTAGGGTTTCCCCTGAAGCAACACGAGCGGGTGCCACGACCTGCAACAACGACGCCTCGAGAAGGAAACGACGTCACAGACGCCGCATCGTCCGCCATGACCGTAGTTGGTGCGATTTTCACTGGATGCAACAACGACGCCTCGAGAAGGAAACGACGTCACAGACGCCGCATCGTCCGCCATGACCGTAGTTGGTGCGATTTTCACTGGATGTCGCGGCCCCCCGATCCCGCAGCTGACTAGAACCGTATGGAGCCTCGCCGTGAAGACGAAAGCCGCCGTCAGCATACCGACAGGTAGTCTCTAGCTGCCCGTCACAAGTCCCTCCACACGCCACCGGTTGGAATAAAACCACACCGAGGCGGACCTGGATGGGACGCTAGATCCACAACTTTCGCCGACAGCCATCTCCAGGCACAGACTCCACCAAGGGGAAGAGCACCATGCCGGCCATGGATCTGCCCGTCGCCGCACAGGCAAGGGGGGCTGCCCTACCTGCTGCTCGCGGATCCAAGGCCGGAGTCGCCCCTGCCGCCTCCGGTAGATCTCGCAGCACACCATCCGCCCTAGCGCTTTGGCGTCGGGCCTGCCGCCACCGCGGACTTGGCCGGCGGCAGTGGCGGCAGGAGAGAAGACGGGAGGGGCCTGGCGGCGCTAGGTTTGGCACCCCTGGTGTCGCCTAGGTGAGGCGACGTGATAGATGCAATCAATGAATCAAATGCAACGCACAGAGCCAAGAGTGACCGAGCGGCAAGGATTTGCGTCGCACTGAACACCGTGGATCGAAGGTATTATTCGTCCATGAGTGCCCTTTCTATCTGCGGGCAGTAATCACTGGCCTTGTGCCTTGCTGTCATGGCCACCAGTGGAGGTGTGAAGGCATTGTGAGCGCAGTCCTAAACCGAAGATTAGTTCTCATCGACGTACAAGAACGCGAAGTCGCCCAAAGTAGAGCACAT
>NW_025233798.1:5501-7699 GCF_018294505.1 Triticum aestivum | reverse complement strand
GGCCTCCAGTAGGCTACAAACACCAGAAACTACTTGCAACTCCCGGACGGAGAACTAGGGTGAATAAGAAGCCGAGAGGGTCCATTGGTTTCGGGCCCAATGCATGGTAGTAGCTGATTCTTAAATCACACATACAGATCTCAGTGCTTAAGGTCGGCTTCAATGAAACAACCCACCATGTACTCCTACATGGCCTCTCATCGATACCTTTACCAAATCGTGTTCACCACACCACTCTCATTACCGACATAATCATTTCACTCTAGCCCATCACCCAGATGAACCAGACCTGACACGACTCTAAGCATAGCAGGCATAGCAAGGTAGGAACAACACATACATATGGCTCAAGCAACTCCTACACATGCTAGTGGGTTTCATCTAGTTACTGTGGCAATGACAGGTCATGCAGAGGAAATGGGTTCAACTACCGTAGCACACAGCAGTTTGAAGCGCGTTGTCTTAATGCAGTAAAAGAGAGCAGGGGCGAGAACATGGGATTGTATCGATATGATCAACTGGTTGGTTGCTTGCCTGATGGTTCGATGCACTGATACGGTTCTTCGTTAGGGTAATCACGGTACTCCTCGGAGGCAGAACCTGTCGTAAAGGACAGCGATGCACAAACATCACCAAACAATATGCGACAATATGATGCATGCATGAAACATGGCAATATGAGTTTGTTTGGCTAATGCAACTAAAACCATAAGGGTTTGAACAAATTTGAATCAAAGATTCAAATTTCAAACTCAAACATGGCCTCTTTAAAGTGCTTTTCCTTGTTCTGCTTGAAACATCAATTTAACTTGTTTGGTCATGCATGAAAATAGTACAGATGGATAGATTGGATTTTTCTGATCATTTTTCATATATAATTTGTCCAATTTGGAGTTACAGAATAAAAGTTATGAATTTTTGAAGTTTAAATAATATTCTGGAATTTCCTGATTTAAATTAAATCCAGAAATTATAATTATTGCGCCAGCATGACGTCAGCATGACGTCAGTGGTCAACTGCGGCTGTCTGGGGTCAAACCTGACGTGTGGGGGCCACACGTCAGTGACAGGGGGGTTTAACAGGTTTAAATTAATCCTAATTAGGGATTAGTGGCGCTGGGGCCCACTGGTCAGTGTCAGGGGGTTAACTAACAGTGGTTAGCACTAATCCTAATTAGCTACAGGGCTGGGCCCACCTGTCAGGGACTCAGGAGGGTCCTGCCGTGGTCAAAGTGGGTCAAACCTACCGGCGACGTGACGCCGGCGAGGCCCGAGACGGCGGCGCGACGCGAGATCGCGCTACAGGGCACGGGCGAGGCCGTGCTTGGGCTTGTTGGAAAGCTCTTGCTCCCGCGCGTCGAACGGTGGCCGTGGCTGGGCCTGGGGTGGCCGGAGTCGACGGCGGCGAGCTCGGCTGCGGCCGCCGGAGTTCGGGTGTGGTCGGGATCGGTGTTGCAGAGGGTTTGGGGAGGCGTTGGTGCGTGCTACGTACTCCTAGTGGGGTGTGGAGCACGATAGTGTGCTCGGTTGGGTGCTACGGTGACCGTGGCCACGACGGCGACATCGCCGGCGGCGTGGAGCTCTCGGCCAAGGTGGGGCTAGGGCCTAGAGATCGAACGAGACCAGGGGAGAAGGGGGAAACGACTCGGGGGCTCACCGCGGAGCTGCAGGGATGGTTAGCAGGCTCGGGGACGCGCTGGAGACGGCAAATTTGACGGCGACGATGGTCGGAGCCCGAAGAGGGGAACGGCGACGTGGCGGCGATGCAGGGCTTCCGGGGAGCTGTGGGTCGATGGAGAGGGAAGAGGGGGTCGAGGCGGAGCTCCTGAGCTAGTCGGGGGAGCGAGGGGTGGCCGGAGACGGCTGCTGTGGCGAACGGCGGCGACGGTGGTGTTCGGCCGTGTGAGAGAGAGAGCGAGGGAGAGGAGGGAAGAGCCGGGGGAGAGTGAGAGAGAGCAGGGGGGATCGGGACGGCCTGCGGGAGTCGTCCACGCGGCCAGGAGCTCGTCGGCAAGCAGGAGGTGGCCGCGCGGCCGTGCGCGTGCGAGCACGCAGCAGCTTCGGGGCGAGGGGAGGAAGACGACGGAGGGCTGCAGTGGTGGGCTGGGCCGCCTGCTGGCTGGGCCGGCCAGCTGGCTGGGCTGCACAGGGAGGAGCCCAGGTAAGCTTCTCCCTTTTAATTATTTTTTTCTGTTTTC
>NW_025233798.1:0-1117 GCF_018294505.1 Triticum aestivum | reverse complement strand
AATATCTGAAGACTTGAGGGCTACAAGTGATGCAAGGAATACAAGTCTATCAACAAGAATTTCGTTACCATGGCTGATTCTGGTGGTCTGCCATCTAGACCCTGGGGTTTGGATTTCAAGCGGAGTTGGCATATCACAAAATGACATGTCGTGCAAACGAGCATAACCTTCAGAAATGAAGGAGTGAGATGCTCCAGTATCGAATAGAACTGATGCTGGGTGATAATTGACAAGGAGTGTGCTAAGAACGACATCTGGATCATCATGAGCGTCTTTAGCTGAGACGTGATGCACACGTCCACGTTCAGTGGGGGCTGACTTGACACTGATCATCTTGCGTGATGGCTTAATACAGCCAACAGTCTTCTCGGCCTTGGGTGGAACATAACTAGTCTGAGAGCAATCACGTGCATAGTGTCCTGGCTTCCCGCATGTGAAGCAAGTCCCTGAGGTTGGATGGGGACCCGCACTAACAAACGGTCTACCAGTAGGCCTGGGTGGAACATACGACTGAGTTGGAGAAGGCACCACATAGGATGGCCTCGGTGCATATCCGGAAGGAAGAGCGGAGTTTGGAACCCAAATCTGGCGCTTCTGGGAGCTAGAGCCAGAGGAAGATTCCAAATCACGGGTGTGCTTACGAGACTCCTCGTAAGTGAGTTGAGCTGTCTCTGCATTGATGGCCTTGTTCACAAGGGCTTGGAATGTATCACAATGATGCAGGTGGAGATCACGACGCAACTTGGGGTTGAGACCCTTCCGGAACCTAGCTTGCTTCTTGGCGTCCGTGGACACTTCTTCTGTGGCATAGCGGGCAAGGTTCTCGAATTCTCTGCTATAAGCATCAACAGCCATCTTACTCTGGGTGAAACTACAGAACTCTTCTCTCTTGCGATCAATGAGGGCCTGGGGAATGTGATGCTCGCGAAAAGCCTCAGTGAAATCCTTCCAGGTAGGAATCTGGCCAACTGGAAGCATAGCCTCATAGTTCTGCCACCAAAGACTAGCAGGACCTTCTAGGTGATATGTGGCATAAGTGACCTTGTCATCTTCAGCTACGTTCGCGGAACGCAGCTTATGGGTGATGCTACGGAGCCAGTCATCTGCATCGAGTGGC
>NW_025233797.1:6257-7699 GCF_018294505.1 Triticum aestivum | reverse complement strand
GTCATCAATACTCATAGTTTTGGCTGATTC
The DNA here is from genome assembly GCF_018294505.1 of Triticum aestivum. Taxonomy (NCBI): domain Eukaryota; kingdom Viridiplantae; phylum Streptophyta; class Magnoliopsida; order Poales; family Poaceae; genus Triticum; species Triticum aestivum. Next base: position 7,669 of record NW_025233797.1, on the reverse strand, counting down.
TGGCCCGTATCATGGACTATTACTCACTTTTTTGGGCCCCCGGAGTGATTTCCACGATTAACGAACCACGGGGTGCATTTACGTGTCGGTCATCAACACTCACAGTTTTGGCCAATTCTGGCCCGTTTCTTGGACTATTACTCTGTTTTTGGGTCTCGGCGTGATTTCCATGTTTGATGAACACCGGGGTGCATTTATGTGTCGCTCATCAACACTCGCAGTTTTGGCCGATTCTGGCCCGTTTCGTGGAGTATTACGCACTGTTTTGGGGTATCGAAGTGATTTCAACGATTAACGAACCACGGGGTGCGTTTACGTTTCGGTCATCAACACTTACACTTTTGTCCGATTCTTGCCTTTTTTGCATACTATTACTCACTGTTTTGGGGTCCTGGAGCGATCTCCACGATTAACGAACCCCGGCGTGCGTTTACGTGTTGGTCATCAACACTCACAGTTTTGGCCGATTCTGGCCCGTTTCGTGGACTATTGCTCACTTTTTTGGGGCCCCGGAGTGATTTCCACGATTAAGGAACCCTTGGGTGCGCTTACGGGTTGGTTATCAACACTCGCGGTTTTTGTCGATTCTGACCCGTTTCGTGGACTGTTACTCACCGTTTTGGGGCCCCAAAGCAATTTCCATGGTTGTTGAACCCCAAGGTGCGCTTAAGTGTAAGTCATCAACAATCGCAGTTTGGGCCAATTCTGGCCCGTTTCTTGGACTATTACTTAGTTATGGGGTCCCGAAATGACCGCGGGTTGTGTTTACGTGTCGGTCAGCAACACTCACAATTTTGGCCAATTCTAACGTGTTTTGTGGACTATTACTCACTGTTTTTAGGTCCGGAAGTGATTTCCATAGTTGTTGAACCCCAAGGCGCGCTTACCTGTCAGTCATCAATACTCATAGTTTTGGCTGATTCTGGCCCGTATCATGGACTATTACTCACTTTTTTGGGCCCCCGGAGTGATTTCCACGATTAACGAACCACGGGGTGCATTTACGTGTCAGTCATCAACACTCACAGTTTTGGCCAATTCTGGCCCGTTTCTTGGACTATTACTCTGTTTTTGGGTCTCGGCGTGATTTCAATGTTTGATGAACACCGGGGTGCATTTATGTGTCGCTCATCAACACTCGCAGTTTTGGCCGATTCTGGCCCGTTTCGTGGAGTATTACGCACTGTTTTGGGGTATCGAAGTGATTTCAACGATTAACGAACCACGGGGTGCGTTTACGTTTCGGTCATCAACACTTACACTTTTGTCCGATTCTTGCCTTTTTTGCATACTATTACTCACTGTTTTGGGGTCCCGGAGCGATCTCCACGATTAACGAACCCCGGCGTGCGTTTACGTGTTGGTCATCAACACTCACAGTTTTGGCCGATTCTGGCCCGTTTCGTGGACTA
>NW_025233797.1:0-6247 GCF_018294505.1 Triticum aestivum | reverse complement strand
GGCCGATTCTGGCCCGTTTCTTGGACTATTACTTAGTTATGGGGTCCCGAAATGACCGCGGGTTGTGTTTACGTGTCGGTCAGCAACACTCACAATTTTGGCCAATTCTAACGTGTTTTGTGGACTATTACTCACTGTTTTTAGGTCCGGAAGTGATTTCCATAGTTGTTGAACCCCAAGGCGCGCTTACCTGTCGGTCATCAATACTCATAGTTTTGGCTGATTCTGGCCCGTATCATGGACTATTACTCACTTTTTTGGGCCCCCGGAGTGATTTCCACGATTAACGAACCACGGGGTGCATTTACGTGTCGGTCATCAACACTCACAGTTTTGGCCAATTCTGGCCCGTTTCTTGGACTATTACTCTGTTTTTGGGTCTCGGCGTGATTTCCATGTTTGATGAACACCGGGGTGCATTTATGTGTCGCTCATCAACACTCGCAGTTTTGGCCGATTCTGGCCCGTATCGTGGAGTATTACGCACTGTTTTGGGGTATCGAAGTGATTTCAACGATTAACGGACCACGGGGTGCGTTTACGTTTCGGTCATCAACACTTACACTTTTGTCCGATTCTTGCCTTTTTTGCATACTATTACTCACTGTTTTGGGGTCCCGGAGCGATCTCCACGATTAACGAACCCCGGCGTGCGTTTACGTGTTGGTCATCAACACTCACAGTTTTGGCCGATTCTGGCCCGTTTCGTGGACTATTGCTCACTTTTTTGGGGCCCCGGAGTGATTTCCACGATTAAGGAACCCTTGGGTGCGCTTACGGGTTGGTTATCAACACTCGCGGTTTTTGTCGATTCTGACCCGTTTCGTGGACTGTTACTCACCGTTTTGGGGCCCCAAAGCGATTTCCATGGTTGTTGAACCCCAAGGTGCGCTTAAGTGTAAGTCATCAACAATCGCAGTTTGGGCCGATTCTGGCCCGTTTCTTGGACTATTACTTAGTTATGGGGTCCCGAAATGACCGCGGGTTGTGTTTACGTGTCGGTCAGCAACACTCACAATTTTGGCCAATTCTAACGTGTTTTGTGGACTATTACTCACTGTTTTCAGGTCCCGAAGTGATTTCCATAGTTGTTGAACCCCAAGGCGCGCTTACCTGTCGGTCATCAATACTCATAGTTTTGGCTGATTCTGGCCCGTATCATGGACTATTACTCACTTTTTTGGGCCCCCGGAGTGATTTCCACGATTAACGAACCACGGGGTGCATTTACGTGTCGGTCATCAACACTCACAGTTTTGGCCAATTCTGGCCCGTTTCTTGGACTATTACTCTGTTTTTGGGTCTCGGCGTGATTTCATTGTTTGATGAACACCGGGGTGCATTTATGTGTCGCTCATCAACACTCGCAGTTTTGGCCGATTCTGGCCCGTTTCGTGGAGTATTACGCACTGTTTTGGGGTAACGAAGTGATTTCAACGATTAACGAACCGCGGGTGCGTTTACGTTTCGGTCATCAACACTTACACTTTTGTCCGATTCTTGCCTTTTTTGTATACTATTACTCACTGTTTTGGGGTCCCGGAGTGATTTCCACGATTAACGAACCCCGGCGTGCGTTTACGTGTCGGTCATCAACACTCACAGTTTTGGCCGATTCTGGCCCGTCTCGTGGACTATTACTCACTTTTTTGGGGCCCCGGAGTGATTTCCACGATTAACGAACCCCTGGGTGCGCTTACGGGTTGGTTATCAACACTCGCGGTTTTTGTCGATTCTGACCCGTTTCGTGGACTGTTACTCACCGTTTTGGGGCCCCAAAGCGATTTCCATGGTTGTTGAACCCCAAGGTGCGCTTAAGTGTAGGTCATCAACAATCACAGTTTGGGCCGATTCTTGCCCGTTTCTTGGACTATTACTTAGTTATGGGGGTCCCGAAATGACCCCGGGTTGTGTTTACCTGTCGGTCAGCAACACTCACAATTTTGGCCAATTCTAACGTGTTTTGTGGACTATTACTCACTGTTTTCAGGTCCCGAAGTGATTTCCATAGTTGTTGAACCCCAAGGCGCGCTTACGTGTCGATCATCAATACTCATAGTTTTGGCTGATTCTGGCCCGTATCATGGACTATTACTCAGTTTTTTGGGCCCCCGGAGTGATTTCCACGATTAACGAACCACGGGGTGCATTTACGTGTCGGTCATCAACACTCACAGTTTTGGCCAATTCTGGCCCGTTTCTTGGACTATTACTCTGTTTTTGGGTCTCGGTGTGATTTCCATGATTGACGAACACCGGGGTGCATTTATGTGTCGCTCATCAACACTCGCAGTTTTGGCCGATTCAGGCCCGTTTCGTGGAGTATTACGCACTGTTTTGGGGTATCGAAGTGATTTCAACGATTAACGAACCGCGGGGTGCGTTTACGTTTCGGTCATCAACACTTACACTTTTGTCCGATTCTTGCCTTTTTTGTATACTATTACTCATTGTTTTGGGGTCCCGGAGTGATTTCCATGATTAACGAACCCTGGCGTGCGTTTACGTGTCGGTCATCAACACTCATAGTTTTGGCCGATTCTGGCCCGTTTCGTGGACTATTGCTCACTTTTTTGGGGCCCCGGAGTGATTTCCACGATTAAGGAACCCTTGGGTGCGCTTACGGGTTGGTTATCAACACTCACGGTTTTTGTCGATTCTGACCCCTTTCGTGGACTGTTACTCACCGTTTTGGGGCCCCAAAGCGATTTCCATGGTTGTTGAACCCCAAGGTGCGCTTAAGTGTAAGTCATCAACAATCGCAGTTTGGGCCGATTCTGGCCCGTTTCTTGGACTATTACTTAGTTATGGGGTCCCGAAATGACCCCGGGTTGTGTTTACGTGTCGGTCACCAACACTCAGAATTTTGGCCAATTCTAACGTGTTTTGTGGACTATTACTCACTGTTTTTAGGTCCCGAAGTGATTTCCATAGTTGTTGAACCCCAAGGCGCGATTACCTGTCGGTCATCAATACTCATAGTTTTGGCTGATTCTGGCCCGTATCATGGACTATTACTCACTTTTTTGGGCCCCCGGAGTGATTTCCACGATTAACAAACAACGGGGTGCATTTACATGTCGGTCATCAACACTCACAGTTTTGGCCAATTCTGGCCCGTTTCTTGGACTATTACTCTGTTTTTGGGTCTCGGCGTGATTTCCATGTTTGACGAACACGGAGTTGCATTTATGTGTCGCTCATCAACACTCGTAGTTTTGGCCGATTCTGGCCCGTTTCGTGGAGTATTACGCACTGTTTTGGGGTATCGAAGTGATTTCAACGATTAACGAACCGCGGGGTGCGTTTACGTTCGGTCATCAACACTTACACTTTTGTCCGATTCTTGCCTTTTTTGTATACTATTACTCACTGTTTTGGGGTCCCGGAGTGATTTCCACGATTAACGAACCCCGGCGTGCGTTTACGTGTCGGTCATCAACACTCACAGTTTTGGCCGATTCTGGCCCGTTTCGTGGACTATTGCTCACTTTTTTGGGGCCCCGGAGTGATTTCCACGATTAAGGAACCCTTGGGTGCGCTTACGGGTTGGTTATCAACACTCGCGGTTTTTGTCGATTCTGACCCGTTTCGTGGACTGTTACTCACCGTTTTGGGGCCCCAAAGCGATTTCCATGGTTGTTGAACCCCAAGGTGCGCTTAAGTGTAGGTCATCAACAATCACAGTTTGGGCCGATTCTGGCCCGTTTCTTGGACTATTACTTAGTTATGGGGGTCCCGAAATGACCCCGGGTTGTGTTTACGTGTCGGTCAGCAACACTCACAATTTTGGCCAATTCTAACGTGTTTTGTGGACTATTACTCACTGTTTTCAGGTCCCGAAGTGATTTCCATAGTTGTTGAACCCCAAGGCGCGCTTACGTGTCGGTCATCAATACTCATAGTTTTGGCTGATTCTGGCCCGTATCATGGACTATTACTCACTTTTTTGGGCCCCCGGAGTGATTTCCACGATTAACGAACCACGGGGTGCATTTACGTGTCGGTCATCCACACTCACAGTTTTGGCCAATTCTGGCCCGTTTCTTGGACTATTACTCTGTTTTTGGGTCTCGGTGTGATTTCCATGATTGACGAACACCGGGGTGCATTTATGTGTCGCTCATCAACACTCGCAGTTTTGGCCGATTCTGGCCCGTTTCGTGGACTGTTACTCACCGTTTTGGGGCCCCAAAGCGATTTCCATGGTTGTTGAACCCCAAGGTGGGCTTAAGTGTAAGTCATCAACAATCGCAGTTTGGGCCGATTCTGGCCCGTTTCTTGGACTATTACTTAGTTATGGGGTCCCGAAATGACCGCGGGTTGTGTTTACGTGTCGGTCAGCAACACTCACAATTTTGGCCAATTCTAACGTGTTTTGTGGACTATTACTCACTGTTTTTAGGTCCGGAAGTGATTTCCATAGTTGTTGAACCCCAAGGCGCGCTTACCTGTCAGTCATCAATACTCATAGTTTTGGCTGATTCTGGCCCGTATCATGGACTATTACTCACTTTTTTGGGCCCCCGGAGTGATTTCCACGATTAACGAACCACGGGGTGCATTTACGTGTCGGTCATCAACACTCACAGTTTTGGCCAATTCTGGCCCGTTTCTTGGACTATTACTCTGTTTTTGGGTCTCGGCGTGATTTCCATGTTTGATGAACACCGGGGTGCATTTATGTGTCGCTCATCAACACTCGCAGTTTTGGCCGATTCTGGCCCGTTTCGTGGAGTATTACGCACTGTTTTGGGGTATCGAAGTGATTTCAACGATTAACGAACCACGGGGTGCGTTTACGTTTCGGTCATCAACACTTACACTTTTGTCCGATTCTTGCCTTTTTTGTATACTATTACTCACTGTTTTGGGGTCCCGGAGCGATTTCCACGATTAACGAACCCCGGCGTGCGTTTACGTGTTGGTCATCAACACTCACAGTTTTGGCCGATTCTGGCCCGTTTCGTGGACTATTGCTCACTTTTTTGGGGCCCCGGAGTGATTTCCACGATTAAGGAACCCTTGGGTGCGCTTACGGGTTGGTTATCAACACTCGCGGTTTTTGTCGATTCTGACCCGTTTCGTGGACTGTTACTCACCGTTTTGGGGCCCCAAAGCGATTTCCATGGTTGTTGAACCCCAAGGTGGGCTTAAGTGTAAGTCATCAACAATCGCAGTTTGGGCCGATTCTGGCCCGTTTCTTGGACTATTACTTAGTTATGGGGTCCCGAAATGACCGCGGGTTGTGTTTACGTGTCGGTCAGCAACACTCACAATTTTGGCCAATTCTAACATGTTTTGTGGACTATTACTCACTGTTTTTAGGTCCGGAAGTGATTTCCATAGTTGTTGAACCCCAAGGCGCGCTTACCTGTCGGTCATCAATACTCATAGTTTTGGCTGATTCTGGCCCGTATCATGGACTATTACTCACTTTTTTGGGCCCCCGGAGTGATTTCCACGATTAACGAACCACGGGGTGCATTTACGTGTCGGTCATCAACACTCACAGTTTTGGCCAATTCTGGCCCGTTTCTTGGACTATTACTCTGTTTTTGGGTCTCGGCGTGATTTCTATGTTTGATGAACACCGGGGTGCATTTATGTGTCGCTCATCAACACTCGCAGTTTTGGCCGATTCTGGCCCGTTTCGTGGAGTATTACGCACTGTTTTGGGGTATCGAAGTGATTTCAACGATTAACGAACCGCGGGTGCGTTTACGTTTCGGTCATCAACACTTACACTTTTGTCCGATTCTTGCCTTTTTTGTATACTATTACTCACTGTTTTGGGGTCCCGGAGCGATTTCCACGATTAACGAACCCCGGCGTGCGTTTACGTGTTGGTCATCAACACTCACAGTTTTGGCCGATTCTGGCCCGTTTCGTGGACTATTGCTCACTTTTTTGGGGCCCCGGAGTGATTTCCACGATTAAGGAACCCTTGGGTGCGCTTACGGGTTGGTTATCAACACTCGCGGTTTTTGTCGATTCTGACCCGTTTCGTGGACTGTTACTCACCGTTTTGGGGCCCCAAAGCGATTTCCATGGTTGTTGAACCCCAAGGTGCGCTTAAGTGTAAGTCATCAACAATCGCAGTTTGGGCCGATTCTGGCCCGTTTCTTGGACTATTACTTAGTTATGGGGTCCCGAAATGACCGCGGGTTGTGTTTACGTGTCGGTCAGCAACACTCACAATTTTGGCCAATTCTAACGTGTTTTGTGGACTATTACTCACTGTTTT
>NW_025233796.1:0-7700 GCF_018294505.1 Triticum aestivum | reverse complement strand
ACCACTTCATGGCCGCGATAGAGTAGCCACTGACGCCGCACACGATTTATGTGAGCTCCTAGACAAAAAGGCCGGCACGTCCAGGTCCATCTATGAATACAAAGGACATGCTCCGACGCGGGATTATGGTCACCAAAACAATCACACTGATCGAATACCAGTTCAGAATCAACACCGAACACAACAACAATCAACAACATGCCACGACATGTCCAGATACAGAGGGGCTATGCACCCTCTGTGCTTCACCGACGAGGTGCTGGATCACGAATTTCCACAGGGATTCAAACCCGTGAACATAGAGGCATACACGGAACGACAGACCCTGGGGTATGGATTGAGGATTTTATCCTTCATATCCACATGGCTCGTGGGGATGACCTCCACGCCATCAAATACCTTCCCCTCAAGTTGAAAGGGCCAGCTTGGCACTGGTTGAAAAGCCTCCCCAAAAATTCAATCGGAAGTTGGGAGGAACTTGAGGACGCTTTCAGGGCCAATTTTCAAGGGACCTATGTCCGGCCTCCGAACGCAAACGATTTAAGTCACATAATACAACAGCCCGGAGAGTCAGCCCGTAAGCTTTGTAACAGATTTCTCACTAAGAGAATCAAATTGTTGACTGTCCGGATGCTGAAGCCCTAGCGGCCTTCAAGCACAGTATCCGGGACGAGTGGCTTGCCAGACACCTCGGCCAAGAAAAGCTGAGGACAATGGCGGCCTTAACAAGCCTTATGACCCGCTTTTGCGCGGGTGAGGACAGCTGGTTGGCCCGTAGAGGCACCAATGACCCAGGCACATCCGAAATCAGGGATGGCAACGGGAAGCCACGGCACAATAATAACAAGCGTCAAAACAATTAAGAAAGTCCGGACAACACGATGGTCAATGCCAGATTCAGGGGCTCTCGACCCGGTCAAAGAAAGAAGCCATTTAAAGGCAGCAAAGAGGGACCGTCCGGCCTGAACAAAGTCCTGGACAGATTGTGCCAAATTCATGGCACCCCCGAAAAACCTGCGAATCACACTCATAGAGAATGCTTGGTCTTCAGGCAGGCTGGAAAGTTAAATGCCGAACACAAGGGAAGGGAAGCACCAAGTGAAGACGAGGATGAGCCTCGCCAGCCGAACACTGGGGGACAGAAAAAATTCCAACCAAAAGTCAAAACAGTAAACATGATCTATGCGACTCACATACCAAAGATAAGGTGCAAACGCACGCTCAGAGACGTATACGCTATAGAACCCGTTGCCCCCAAATTCAACCCCTGGTCGGCCTGCCCAATCAACTTTGATCACATGGACCACCCGACTAGTATCCGACACGGAGGATCGGCTGCCTTGGTGATTAACCCAATAATTGATGGATACCATCTCACTCGATTCCTCATGGACGGCGGCAGTAGTCTTAAGCTGATATATCAGGACACCGTCCGCAAGATGGGGATAGACCCGTCCAAAATTAGCCAAAGTAACACCACCTTCAAAGGAGTGATACCAGGCGTTGAGGCCCGTTGCAAGGGCTCCCTCGTTTTAGAGGTGATATTCGGTTCTCCCGAGAACCTCAGAAGCGAAGAATTACTCTTCGACATCGCTCCTTTCCAAAGAGGTTATCAAGCATTACTCGGAAGAACGGCCTTCACTCGCTTCAACGCAGTACCACGCTACGCCTACCATAAACTCAAGATGCCCGGTCCATGTGGCGTAATCATTGTTAGCGGAAACACAGAGCGTTACTTATGCACGAAAGAGTATGTTGCGGCTCTAGTAGCCGGACACTAAGCGGCTTCTCCTACCAGAACGCATGATCGGTCGTTAAGGCCACGGACACGGTTAGACGAGTCCGATGCACCACCGTCGGTAACAACCTAGATAAACCTGAGATGGGTGCTATACATATACCCCCATAGATGGTACCAGGGGCTGCAAACATGTAATAAGGCCCATAATTCGGCTTGACCTTATTAATATGCCAATATCTCACACTTCTAACATCCATTGAGAATAACCAACTTTTCGCACGCTTACTCTTTTTCATGAGTTTTCTTTTTTACAGACACTATTCATTCGACACCCTTCCAGGATACGTCACAATGGAGACAAAGGCGCAGACGTGCAGCAGGGCCCCGCTCAAAGGTTTCTCTTTAGATTAAGCCCCTGTGTAAACCTTCTTTACTGTCTCTTGTTGCTTGACATCCCATGGGTATTCAATACACCCACAGGGGATACTGGCGTTATAGGCATTTCGCCATGACAGATCAATGCACGTACCTGGAAATATAGGGTTCATAATCAAGGGCATTGCTCAGCCCGGTATATGTTATAAAGTCCGAATACCTTCGGGAGTGTTTGGCGTCACGAGTTTGGCCTTATATGCATCAGCTCCGAATCATGTCTTTGGTCAAATGTTGGGTTTGCCCAGCTCCTGGGTTTGCTACCTTACGTTCCGTTCTATCGGCTAAGGAGGCTGAAAACTGACTGTCATGATACATCGAGAGACTGGTCAACCACTCGAGGACTCCTCAGAATCATTAGGATTCCTCCGCATTAACGAAGGACCATTTCCCAGTCATGTACATACGCGCCCCTATCCGGATGCACGCGGAGGTACTAGGGGTTACATAGTAGCCCCATGATACGTCTCCAATGTATCTATAATTTTTGAAGCATTCATGCTATTCTATTATCTGTTTTGAATGATTATGGGATTTATTATAGACTTTTATATTACTTTTGGGACTAACCTATTAACCGGAGGCCCAACCCATATTGGTGTTTTATTGCCTGTTTCAGTATTTCGAAGAAAAGGAATATCAAACAGAGTCCAAACGGAATGAAACCTTCGACAGCGTTATTTTTGGGAAGAATATCATCCTGAAGACTTGGAGTGTACGTCAGAAGATCCTCGAGGAGGCCAGGAGATAGGGGGGCGCCCCCTACTAGGCGCGGCCCCTTGTCTCGTGGGCCCCTCGAGGCTCCCCCAACCGACTTCTTTCTCCTATATAGTCCCACGTACCCTTAAAACATCAAAAATCAAGATAGATCGGGAGTTTCACCGCCGCAAGCCTCTGTAGCCACCAGAAACCTCTCGGGAGCCCTTCTCGGCACCCTGCTGGAGGGGGGGATCTTTCACCGGTGGCCATCTTCATCATCCCGGCGCTATCCATGACGAGGAGGGAGTAGTTCACCCTCGGGGCTGAGGGTATGTACCAGTAGCTATGTGTTTGATCTCTCTCTCTCTCTCGTGTTCCCTCTATGGCACGATCTTGATGTATCCCGAGCTTTGCTATTGTAGTTGGATCTTATGATGTTTCTCCCCCTCTACTCTCTTGTGATGATTTGAGTTTTCCCTTCGAAGTTATCTTATCGGATTGAGTGTTTTATGAGAACACTTGATGTATGTCTTGCCGTGCTTATCTATGGTGACAATGGGATATCATGTGCCACTTGATGTATGTTTGGGTGACCAACTTGCGGGTTCCGCCCATGAACCTATGCATAGGGGTTGGCACACGTTCTTGACTCTTCGGTAGAAACTTTGGTGCACTCTTTGAAGTACTTTGTGTTGGTTGAATAGATGAATCTGAGATTGTGTGATGCATATCGTATAATCATGCCCACGGATACTTGAGGTGACAATGGAGTATCTAGGTGACATTAGGGTTTTGGTTGATTTGTGTCTTAAGGTGTTATTCTAGTACGGACTCTTGAGTAGATTGATCCTAAAGAATAACTTTGAGGTGGTTTCGTACCCTACCATAATCTCTTCGTTTGTTCTCTGCTATTAGTGTCTTTGGAGTGACTCTTTGTTGCATGTTGAGGGATTGTTATATGATCTATCTATGTTATTATTGTTGAGAGAACTTGCACTAGTGAAAGTATGAACCCTAGGCCTTGTTTCCTACCATTGCAATACCGTTTATGCTCACTTTTATCGCTTGCTACCTTGCTGTTTTTATAATTTCAGATCACAAATACCTTTATCTACCATCCATATTGCACTTGTATCACCATCTCTTCGCCGAACTAGTGCACCTATACAATTTACCATTGTATTGAGTGTGTTGGGGACACAAGACACTCTTAGTTATTTGGTTGCTGGGTTGTTTGAGAGAGACCATCTTCATCCTACGCCTCCCACGGATTGATAAACCTTAGGTCATCCACTTGAGGGAAATTTGCTACTGTCCTACAAACCTGTGCACTTGCAGGCCCAACAACGTCTACAAGAAGAAGGTTGTGTAGTAGACATCAAGCTCTTTTCTGGCACCATTGCCGGGGAGGTGAGTGCTTGAAGTATATCTTTAGATCTTGCAATCGAGTCTTTTAGTGCCTTGTTTTATCACTAGTTTAGTTTATAAAAGAAAACTACAAAAAATGGAGTTAAGTTTGTCTCATACGCTTCATCTTTTTAATATCTTTCGTGAGTATGATGGAAATGAAAATTGTGCTCAAGTGCTAGAAGAAGAATGCATTAGAATGTTTGGTACTAGATCTTTGTATGATGAGCATGATTGCAATGTTGTTAGTATGAATTCCTTGAATACCCATGATGCTAATGATATGCAAAGCCACAAGCTTGGGGAAGCTATGTTTGATGAATATGATATTTTTTTGTCCCCCAAGTTTTGATGAGAATATTTATTATGATAAAAGCATGCCTCCTATTTATGATGATTATATTGATGAAAGTGGGTTTGGAAGAGTGTCAACTTTAGGAAGTAGAGATCCCACTATTTTGGAGGATATTGAATCTTATTGTGATGAACATGAAAGTGGATTTGGAAGAGTGTCAACTTTATTTAGTGATGATTCCACTATTTCGGAAGAGGTTCCAATTGATTATGAGAAAAAAGTTTCTATCTATGATGATTATTGTGATGACTTGTATGCTATTAAGAAAGAAACTTGTCATCATGATTTTAGTTTTCAATTGGATTATGCGTCGCACGATAATTATTTTGTTGAGTTTGCTCCCACTATTATTCATGAGAAGAAATTTGCTTATGTGGAGAGTAATAAGTTTTCTATGCTTGTAGATCATCAAAAGAATGATTTAGGTGCTGGTGATATTGTTGAATTCATTCATGATGCTACTGAAAATTATTATGAGAGAGGAACATATGCTTGTAGGAGTTGCAATAATATCAAGTTTCCTCTCTATGTGCTTAAAGTTTTGAAGCTATGCTTGTTTTGCCTTCCTATGCTAGTTGATTATTGTTCCCATAAGTTGTTTGCTCACAAAATCCATATTCATAGTAAGTGGGTTAGATTTAAATGTGCTATTCATATTCTCCATGATGCTCTCTTTATGTTTCAATTCTTATCTTTTATGTGAGCATCATTGTCATCATCATGCCTAGCTAGAAAGGCATTAAAGAAATGCGCTTGCTGGGAGACAACCCAATATTTATCCTTACTTTTTTTTGTGTCCACATGATTATGCTACTGTAGTAATCATGTTTTATAGCTTTTTGTTTCAATAAAGTGCCAAGTAGAGCCTTTGGGAAGACTTGGGTGAAGTCTTTATGATCTTGCTGTAAAAAACAGAAACTTTAGCGCTCACGAGATTAGCTGGCTTTTTTTTACTGGAGAGTGCTTTTAGGTTGATTCTATTTTCAGATGATTAATATAAAAATTCCTCAGGTCCACCAATTTATTTCATAATTTTTGGGGTTCCATAAGTATATGTTTGATACAGATTACTACAGACTGTTCTGTTTTTGACAGATTCTGTTTTCATTGTGTTGTTTGCTTATTTTGATGAATCTATGGCTAGTATGTAAGGGTATGAACCATAGAGAAGTTAGAATACAGTAGATATTACACCAATATTAATTTAGATTGAGTTCATTACAGTACCTAAGTTGTGATTTATTTTCTTATACTAACGGAGCTTACGAGTTTTGTGTTGAGTTTTGTGTGGTTGAAGTTTTCAAGTTTTGGGTAAGGATTCGATGGACTATGGAATAAGGAGTGGCAGGAGCCTAAGATTGGGGATTCCCAAGGCACCCCAAGGTAATATTCACGGACAACCAAGAAACTAATCTTGGGGATGCCCCGGAAGGCATCCCCTCTTTCGTCTTCGTTCATCGGTAACTTTACTTGGAGCTCTATTTTTATTCATCACATGATATGTGTTTTGCTTGGAGCGTCATTTTATTTTGTTAGTATTTGATTGCTGTTATTTAGAATAATGTTTTGCATCTATATTTTCCATAAAAATGTCAAGGATAGCCTTTACCATGCTTATTTTGCTAGTATACATGTTGCTGTTTCAAAACAGAAAGTTTACCGCTGTTACAAAAATTCCCTAGAAACGTCAGACAGTGATATAATGTTGAATCGTTTTGCATAATGAGCTCTGATAAATCTTTTACAGTGTAGTATTTTTCTTATAATTTTTGGACTTAGGGAAGTATGATGAATCTTGCATTCTTTACAGACTATACTGTTTTGGCAGATTGCTGTTATGTTTGCATTGTTTGCATATGCTTGCTTGTTTAATGATTCTATTAGAGGATAGGAGTATTAAATATGCAGAGACATTTAGTATTCAATGTTGAATAATAATGTTAGTGATTTGTTACAGTAGAAGATGATATGGTTTTGCATTGGTTTATACTAACCTATCTCACGAGTTCTTGTTGAGTTTGTTGTGAATGAAGCTTTTGATAAAAAGAGAAACCATGATATGAGAGGAATTAAGGAGACACAAAAGTTCAAGCTTGGGGATGCCCAAGGAACCCCAAGATAATATTTCAAGAAGTCTCAAGCATCTAAGCTTGGGGATGCCCCGGTAGGCATCCCACCTTTCTTCTTCGACAATCATCAGTTAGTATCGGTTGAGCCTAAGTTTTTGATTCTTCACATGAGTTGTGCTATCCTTGCAATGCCATTTTGTTTTGCTTTGCTTGCTGCTTGAATACAATACCAAGATCTGAAATTCTTAAATGGGAGAGAGTCTTCACATGGTTGCATAATTATTTAGCTACTCATTGGTCTTCACATATATCTTTTTGGAGTAGTTTTTCATTTACTCGTGTGCTTCACTTATATCCTATGAGTAAATGGTTGAATGAGTTGAATGTCATAAATCTGAAATTATATATGTTTCATTTGCTTATCCCATGGGGAGTAGTGACTTCACATATAATAAGTAGAGGTAGTAAATATATTGAAGGTTAGCAAGCATTGTATTGGTCATTTGAACAATTCATGAAAGAATATTTAAGGAAGAGAGATTTCACATATAAATATGTTATCATAGACATCTTTTATAATTGTGAGCACTCATTAAGTATGACATGCTAAAGAGTTGATGTTGGACAAGGAGGACAACGTAATGGGTTTTGTTTTCTCGCATCTCAGTTAAAGTATATTGTCATGGATCATTCAAACATGTTGAGCTTGCCTTTCTCCCCTTGCTAGCCTAAATATCTGTACTAAGCGGGAATACTGCTTGTGCATCCAATATCCTTAAACCCAATTTTTGCCATGAGTGTCCACCATACCTACCTATATGCGGTATTTACCTGCCGTTCCATGTAAATTTGCATGTGCCAAACTCTAAACCTTCAAATTAGAATCTGTTTTGTATGCCTGAATTGCTCATGTAGCAACTAGGGGCTGTCAGTGTCTTCCTTGCTAGGTGGGTTATTCTCAAGAGGAGTGGACTCCGCTCCTCATTCACGAGAAAGT
>NW_025233795.1:6087-7700 GCF_018294505.1 Triticum aestivum | reverse complement strand
TGATCAACTCAGATGATGTAGCCACTCTCGGGGGCGATGTGTCACATGGTGGAGGTGATGTAGTCCTGACAACAACGGATGTGGTTGTCATAGTATGCCTAGTAGTTGAAGGAACAATCATATCAACTCTTGGAATGTGCACCGTGCGCTTGTTCTCCTCGTGGCCAACACGTCGTTTTATTTCCTGTTCAGCTTTGCAAGCAAGATGAAACAAATGGTCCATAGGATAACACTCTTCATGAATTAGTATCTCTTGAATATCACGGTTTAATCCTCCCCAAAATCTATCCATAAAATCATCTTCACTTTCTTCTAAAGAGGAATGCAACAAGGTAGTTTGTAAATCATCATAATATTTTGTTACAGTTTCACTACCTTGTTTTAAGTGTTGCAACTTCTTAATCATGTCACGAGTATAATAAGCAGGGACAAAAGTATGTCGCATGGCAAGTTTCAAATCATCCCGAGTAGTAGGTATATAATCAGGGTGTAACCGACAATATTCACTCCACCAAACCAAAGCATAACTAGTGAAAGAACCAACCGCAACCTTAACCTTTTTATGTTCATTGAAATTATGGGAAGCAAATATATTTTTTATGTCGAACTCCCATTCAATATATAAAGCAGGTTTAAAACGGCCATTAAATGGTGGTATAGATACATTAACCTGATCATGTGCATTTGGATGTTTGTGCACATCTCGTGACGGTTGTGGTATTTGCAAAGGTGGTGGCACGTCTCCCGCGATCGACAAAGCCCATGAATTGACTCTGGATCCTGTCATGATTAGTAGAACAAGAAACAAAACCCAAAAATAATGTTCCTATAACTACTAGGATGTGGTGGTAAAACGCTCATAGTAAAGCAAATATCAATGTCTTACAAGTTCTTACCATGCAGCAGGCGGTGATCGGCAACCAGCAGTGTCAAGTAACTCCGAATATTGAGTAAAGCGATTGCCAGGGGAGCGTACGTATACACGGTGTAGAAATATGTGGAGCTGGGTTGGCTATATATGGTATCAAAAGATTAGCAATAATCAATTCAAAGATGCAATGTTGAATAAACGCTCAACGACGGTACTGTGCTGGTCCTAGGCTAGACCGGACTAGAGACGCGAGCCTAGAACACTAATAAGGTCATGGCGTAGCACAACTAGCATCAATGAAGGATACTAAGTAGCTCTTGACAGCAAGATATAAGTGAAGATCACAACGGCAGTGAAGATAATGATGAAAAACAACTGCCAAGCAGGATATACAACAACTCTCTCTCCAACTTTCCTCTTGAAAAGTTTGAGACAATTTTCTGATAAATTCTTTCAAAGAATACTACTAACTCAAGCTTTCCAATGCAAAAAGAATCACTCAATTCCGAGTTGATATGAGGAGTCAAAGAATTCTAAAACTGGCCTGAAAAATTGGAACAAGTTGTGTTCACGAACTTCGGAGGGCAAAAAGACCTATTTAGAAGCCGATTTTGAGGTGTCAAATATTGAACTAGCTTCTGCAACTATTTAGATGCGGCTCGTTGCTAGCTTCAATTTGAGTACTCACGGAGCCAAAACGGACTTCGTATGAGGAAGATACACCTGTTTTACTGAACAGTGC
>NW_025233795.1:0-2603 GCF_018294505.1 Triticum aestivum | reverse complement strand
TTCCCCTTGCGCATGGCATCATCTCCATGCTTGTTCTTGCTCCAATGTTCATCCTTCTCCAAGCTAGGCCCTTCATTTGTAAGCAAAACAAATGTATCCAATTTAGGCAGCATCATATTCTCATGAACATTAGAATCATTACCAAGAAACGAAAGTACCTGATAATTTAATTGGCGTGCGCGAGCTCTAGTAATTGGTCCCGTATATGTAGCAGTAGGGGCTGTGGGTGTAACAATGGTATTGATGTCCTCATCATCCTCCCCTTCTTGAAATGAAGTCGTCCTCGACGGAAACTCATCTTCCTCACCCAAATAAGGCTTCAAATCTGCAATGTTAAAAGTGGGACTAATCCCAAAATCTGCAGGCAGCTCAAGTTTATATGCATTATCATTTATTTTCTCTAACACCTTAAAGGGACCATCAGCACGTGGCATTAGCTTTGATTTGCGCAAATCAGGAAATCTATCCTTACGCAAATGTAACCAAGCAAGATCTCCAGGTGCAAACACAACATGTTTTCTACCCTTATCTCCAGCAAGTTTATATTTAGCATTCATACGCTCAATGTTTTCCTTAGTTAACTCATGCATTTTTAAAATCAATTCAGCACGTTGTTTAGCATCAAAATTAACCTTCTCCGAAGATGGAAGAGGCAACAAATCAATTGGTGCACGAGGTAGGAAACCATACACAACTTCAAAAGGGCACATCTTAGTAGTAGAATGCAATGAACGATTATAAGCAAATTCAATATGGGGCAAGCATTCCTCCCACATTTTCTTATTATTCTTCAAAACAGCCCTAAGCATAGTAGACAATGTTCTATTGACTACTTCAGTTTGTCCATCAGTTTGGGGGTGACAAGTAGTACTAAAAAGCAGTTTAGTCCCCAACTTAGCCCATAAACATCTCCAAAAGTGGCTAATTAATTTTGTATCACGATCTGAAACAATAGTATTTGGCACACCATGCAAGCGAATAATTTCACGAAAGAACAAATCAGCAACATTAACAGCATCATCGCTTTTATGACATGGTATAAAGTGTGCCATTTTCGACAATCTATCCACGACAACAAATATGCTATCCCTCCCCTTCTTTGTTCGAGGTAAACCTAAAACAAAGTCCATAGATATATCCTCCCAAGGAACACTAGGTACAGGCAAAGGCATATATAAACCATGAGGATTGAGTCGTGACTTAGCTTTTTGACATGTAGTGCATCGAGCAATAAAACGCTCAACATCCCGTCTCATCTTTGGCCAAAAGAAATGTGTAGCAAGTACGTCCTCCGTCTTCTACACGCCAAAGTGTCCCATTAATCCTCCTCCATGCGCCTCCTGCAACAACAAAAGATGAACGGAGCTAGCTGGAATGCATAGCTTGTTAGCACGAAACACAAATCCATCGTTAACGACGAACTTGTTCCACATTCTTCCTTCTTTACAATTCTGCATTAAATCTTTAAAATCAGCATCATGCACATATTGATCTTTGATGGTCTCCAAACCAAATATTTTGAAGTCAAGTTGTGAAAGCATAGTATAGCGGCGAGACAATGCATCAGCAATAACATTTTCTTTTCCCTTCTTGTGTTTAATGACATAAGGAAAAGTCTCAATGAATTCAACCCATTTAGCATGTCTACGATTCAGTTTAGCTTGACTTTTAATATGTTTCAAAGATTCATGATCAGAATGTATAACAAATTCTTTGGGCCATAAATAATGTTGCCATGTTTCTAAAGTCCGAACAAGAGCATATAATTCTTTATCATAAGTAGAATAATTCAGACTAGGCCCACTCAATTTTTCATAAAAGTATGCAACAGGTTTGCCATCTTGTAATAACACACCGCCTAATCCAATTCCACTAGCATCACATTCAAGCTCAAAAGTCTTATTAAAATCAGGAAGTTGGAGTAAAGGAGCATGTGTCAACTTATCTTTCAATACCGAGAAGGCTTCTTCCTGTGCGGTACCCCAAAGAAAAGGCACATCTTTCTTTGTAAGCTCATTGAGAGGTGCAGCAATGGTGCTGAAATCTCTCACAAAACGCCTATAGAATCCAGCGAGGCCAAGAAAACTACTCACTTGTGTGACCGTTTTGGGTCGCGGCCAACTCTCAATAGCTTCAATCTTGGCTTTATCAACTTCAATTCCCTATGGAGTAACAACATAGCCAAGAAAAGATACTCGGTCGGTGCAAAAGGTGCACTTCCCAAGGTTACCAAACAAATGTGCATCACGTAGAGCAATAAAAACAGCACGTAAATGTTCCAAATGTTCTTCCAAAGATCTGCTATAAATCAATATGTCATCAAAGTAAACTACCACAAATCGTCCAATGAAAGCACGTAAAACTTCGTTCATTAATCTCATGAAAGTACTAGGTGCATTAGTTAACCCAAAAGGCATGACTAACCACTCATATAATCCAAACTTAGTTTTCAATGCTGTTTTCCATTCATCTCCCAATTTCATACGAATTTGATGGTATCCACTACGCAAATCAACTTTGGAGAATATTGTAGAGCCACTCAATTCATCAAGCATATCATCTAGCCTAGGAATAGGATGACGATAACGAATAGTAATATTATT
>NW_025233794.1:6139-7701 GCF_018294505.1 Triticum aestivum | reverse complement strand
TTCCTGCACATGCTATGTGGATGAAATAATGATATCATGCCAAGTTTCAACCTTTTCAGAGTTCATTTGAAATGCTTTTCAATTTTAGGGTCTTATAGCTCAAAATAATTAGTAAATGCATGAAAAATAACAAATGAAGTCAGAAAGGATTGAAAAATGATGATGTGGCTTTGAATGGTGCATTTTGAACACACAAAAAGTCAGGAGTTCAAATAGATTTTAAAAAATGAAATCCCTTTGTAACAGACGAGTGTCCGGTTGAAATCCTAATACTTTGAAAGAGATTGTCCGTTTTGTACACGAAGTGCATCCAGTTTTTGCCGTAACCCTCTCAACTTTCTTGCACATGCTATGTGGATGAAATGATAATATCATGCCAGGTTTCAACCTTTTCAGAGTTCATTTGAAACGCTTTTAAATTTTAGGTTCTTATAGCTCAAAATAATTAGTAAATGCATGAAAAATAACAAATGAAGTCAGAAAGGATTGAAAAATGATGATGTGGCTTTGAATGGTGCATTTTGAACACACAAAAAGTCAGGAGTTCAAGTAAGTTTTAAAAAATGAAATCCCTTTGTAACAGACGAGTTTCCGGATCAAATCCTGAACTTTCAAAGAGATTGTCCGTTTTGTACACGAAGTGCATCCAGTTTTTGCCGTAACCCTCTCAACTTTCTTGCACATGCTATGTGGATGAAATGATGATATCATGCCAACTTTCAACCTTTTCAGAGTTCATTTGAAATGCTTTTCAATTTTAGGTTGTTATAGCTCAAAATAATTAGTAAATGCATGAAAAATAACAAATGAAGTCAGAAAGGATTGAAAAATGATGATGTGGCTTTGAATGGTGCATTTTGAACACACAAAAAGTCAGGAGTTCAAATAAGTTTTAAAAAATGAAATCCCTTGGTAACAAACGAGTTTCCGGATGAAATCCTGATACTTTGAAAGAGATTGTCCGTTTTGTACACGAAGTGGATCCAGTTTTTGCCGTAACCCTCTCAACTTTCTTGCACATGCTGTGTGGATGAAATGATGATATCATGCCAACTTTCAACCTTTTCAGAGTTCATTTGAAATGCATTTCAATTTTAGGGTCTTATAGCTCAAAATAATTAGTAAATGCATGAAAAATAACAAATGAAGTCAGAAAGGATTGAAAAATGATGATGTGGCTTTGAATTGTGCATTTTGAACACACAAAAAGTCAGGAGCTCAAATAAGTTTTAATAAGTGAAATCCCTTTGTAACAGACGAGTTCCTGGATGAAATCCTGATACTTTGAAAGAGATTTTCCGTATTGTACACGAAGTGCATCCAGTTTTTGTCGTAACCCTCTCAACTTTCTTGCACATGCTATGTGGATGAAATGATGATATCATGCCAAGTTTCAACCTTTTCAGAGTTCATTTGAAATGCTTTTCAATTTTAGGGTCTTATAGCTAAAAATAATTAGTAAATGCATGAAAAATAACAAATGAAGTCAGAAAGGATTGAAAAATGATGATGTGGCTTTGAATGGTGCATTTTGAACACACAAAAAGTCAGGAGTTCAAATA
>NW_025233794.1:5536-6092 GCF_018294505.1 Triticum aestivum | reverse complement strand
GGTTTTAAAAAATGAAATCCCTTTGTAACAGACGAGTGTCCGGTTGAAATCCTAATACTTTGAAAGAGATTGTCCGTGTTGTACACGAAGTGCATCCAGTTTTTGCCGTAACCCTCTCAACTTTCTTGCACATGCTATGTGGATGAAATGATGATATCATGCCAAATTTCAACCTTTTTAGAGTTCATTTGAAATGCTTTTCAATTTTAGGTTCTTATAGCTCAAAATAATTAGTAAATGCATGAAAAATAACAAATGAAGTCAGAAAGGATTGAAAATGATGATGTGGCTTTGAATGGTGCATTTTGAACACACAAAAAGTCAGGAGTTCAAATAAGTTTTAAAAAATGAAATCCCTTGGTAACAGACGAGTTTCCGGATGAAATCCTGATACTTTGAAAGAGATTGTCCGTTTTGTACACGAAGTGGATCCAGTTTTTGCCGTAACCCTCTCAACTTTCTTGCACATGCTGTGTGGATGAAATGATGATATCATGCCAACTTTCAACCTTTTCAGAGTTCATTTGAAATGCATTTCAATTTTAGGGTCTTATAG
>NW_025233794.1:2273-3108 GCF_018294505.1 Triticum aestivum | reverse complement strand
GTCAGGAGTTCAAATAGGTTTTAAAAAATGAAATCCCTTTGTAACAGACGAGTGTCCGGTTGAAATCCTAATACTTTGAAAGAGATTGTCCGTTTTGTACACGAAGTGCATCCAGTTTTTGCCGTAACCCTCTCAACTTTCTTGCACATGCTATGTGGATGAAATGATAATATCATGCCAGCTTTCAACCTTTTCAGAGTTCATTTGAAATGCTTTTCAATTTTAGGGTCTTATAGCTCAAAATAATTAGTAAATGCATGAAAAATAACAAATGAAGTCAGAAAGGATTGAAAAATGATGATGTGGCTTTGAATGGTGCATTTTGAACACACAAAAAGTCAGGAGTTCAAGTAAGTTTTAAAAAATGAAATCCCTTTGTAACAGACGAGTTTCTGGATCAAATCCTGATACTTTGAAAGAGATTGCCCATTTTGTACACGAAGTGCATCCAGTTTTTGCCGTAACCCTCTCAACTTTCCTGCACATGCTATGTGGATGAAATGATGATATCATGCCAACTTTCAACCTTTTCAGAGTTCATTTGAAATGCTTTTCCATTTTAGGGTCTTATAGCTCAAAATAATTAGTAAATGCATGAAAAATAACAAATGAAGTCAGAAAGGATTGAAAAATGATGATGTGGCTTTGAATTGTGCATTTTGAACACACAAAAAGTCAGGAGTTCAAATAAGTTTTAAAAAATGAAATCCCTTTGTAACAGACGAGTTTCCGGATGAAATCCTAATATTTTGAAAGAGATTGTCCGTTTTGTACACGAAGTGCATCCAGTTTTTGCCGTAACCCTCTCAACTTTCCTGCACATGCTATGTGGATG
>NW_025233794.1:0-1201 GCF_018294505.1 Triticum aestivum | reverse complement strand
ATGATGATGTGGCTTTGAATGGTGCATTTTGAACACACAAAAAGTCAGGAGTTCAAATACGTTTAAAAAAATGAAATCCCTTTGTAACAGACGAGTTTCCGGATGAAATCCTAATACTTTGAAAGAGATTGTCCGTTTTGTACACGAAGTGCATCCAGTTTTTGCCGTAACCCTCTCAACTTTCCTGCACATGCTATGTGGATGAAATGATGATATCATGCCAAGTTTCAACCTTTTCAGAGTTCATTTGAAATGCTTTTCAATTTTAGGGTCTTATAGCTCAAAATAATTAGTAAATGCATGAAAAATAACAAATGAAGTCAGAAAGGATTGAAAAATGATGATGTGGCTTTGAATGGTACATTTTGAACACACAAAAAGTCAGGAGTTCAAATAGGTTTTAAAAAATGAAATCCCTTTGTAACAGGCGAGTTTCCGGATGAAATCCTGATACTTTGAAAGAGATTGTCCGTTTTGTACACGAAGTGCATCCAGTTTTTGCCGTAACCCTCTCAACTTTCCTGCACATGCTATGTGGATGAAATGATGATATCATGCCAAGTTTCAACCATTTCAGAGTTCATTTGAAATGCTTTTCAATTTTAGGGTCTTATAGCTCAAATAATTAGTAAATGCATGAAAAATAACAAATGAAGTCAGAAAGGATTGAAAAATGATGATGTGGCTTTGAATGGTGCATTTTGAACACACAAAAAGTCAGGAGTTCAAATAGGTTTTAAAAAATGAAATCCCTTTGTAACAGACGAGTGTCCGGTTGAAATCCTAATACTTTGAAAGAGATTGTCCGTTTTGTACACGAAGTGCATCCAGTTTTTGCCGTAACCCTCTCAACTTTCCTGCACATGCTATGTGGATGAAATGATGATATCATGCCAAGTTTCAACCTTTTCAGAGTTCATTTGAAATGCTTTTCCATTTTAGGGTCTTATAGCTCAAAATAATTAGTAAATGCATGAAAAATAACAAATGAAGTCAGAAAGGATTGAAAAATGATGATGTGGCTTTGAATGGTGCATTTTGAACACACAAAAAGTCAGGAGTTCAAATACGTTTAAAAAAATGAAATCCCTTTGTAACAGACGAGTTTCCGGATGAAATCCTAATACTTTGAAAGAGATTGTCCGTTTTGTACACGAAGTGCATCCAGTTTTTGCCGTAACCCTCTCAACTTTCCTGCACA
>NW_025233793.1:0-7702 GCF_018294505.1 Triticum aestivum | reverse complement strand
TGACTTTCTGATCTGAGTCAGTCCATTCTTCCACCGGGGGTTAAGGAATTAGGATCTGTTCTCTCTATCAGGTTCACGTGTTACTAATCAGTAGTACCTTATAAGTTTGATGGTTATCAGCCTAGCTCAGTTCTACTACCACATTATGTTGTTAGAATGGTTCCAGAACTTTGATATGATGATGTTGAGTGTGTACGAAATCCTTTGTCAAATGTCTCAAAATCCTTTTTGAGCATTTACAGCTGTTATGCTGCCGAAATTTTGCTAGAAATTCTAATGCCTTTGCATTATAATTGTGCTTTCAGATGGCCACTCGCGACCTCAATCAAGTGGTTCGCCTGACTCGATGCCTAGATGTACCCGGCCATACTGCTAAGTTGGTCAGGGTAATGACTGAGGCCGGATACCGCTGGTATCCCGAGTACACGGTCGAAGAGCAATTCCGAGATTTTAATCAAAGCCAGTATCTCTGCACTGTCAGGATATTTCCATCTTATCCTGGATCCACTGAGCCTCTTCACTGCTCCTATGGACTCGGGGTTACTATTGAGATGGCTGTGCAGGATGCCGCCTACTCTATGATGACCATTATGCGAGTCAGATCTGGGTTATTTCGGGACTCTGACTTCCGGTATATGCCAGGATCACTTCCGGGAGCACAAGGGTATCTCCAGGCTATCTACGCTGACTCCACTCAGGAGGATTCACGGACTCGCACCACTGCTGAGATGCTCGAGGATAAGGACCGTGAAAATCGGGCCTTAAGGTTAGAGCTCTTCAATACCCGTGCCGACCACTGGGCCACTTTGACTCGGTTCGCACCGGCGGTGCAAGCTGGATATTCAGATATGCGCGATCTCTATCCAGTGAGATCTGCTCTGCCGGACGTGATGGTTTGGCGTGATGTAGGAGGCATCACCCCACCTCGCGGTCCCCGTAGGCCACCGTTTGTTGGTCCAAGGCCTCATCCTAGCCCCTATGGTCCACAAGCTCCGCGAGATCGTCTGTTTCCGGATGAACATGTTGAGCTTCCAGGCTATGGAGGTGACTTCTACGAGGACTACTACGGATCGGTCTGAGTTAATAGTAGTATCACTAGTTCGCACTAGCTGTGTCGTCTGTTGTCCTGCGTGTCTCGTGGGATATGACCTAGTTTGTACTCTTTCCGGAGATGTAGAAAAATAATGTATAGGAGCTTGGGATGCCTCCGATGAGATGTAATCCTCTTTTCACCGTATTAGTACTTGCTTGGTCTTGTACTAAACCTGTATGGTGTGTATGACGATGGAATAAAGAAGTAGTTTCTGTATCTACCATGTCATACGGATGATCATCTTGCATTCCGAATTATTCCTTACATTATGTATCCTATGTCGGAATTTTATCATTCTGACTAAATCATTGTCTTGTTTACCTAGGATGGTCAACACGCGCGCTAACCCTGCTTCCCAAGAGCAGGCCGAAGGCAGTGAAGCCAGAAATGAACATCTGCCTCAACCTCCTTCACTAGCCGAGGTTATGATGGAAGCTGAGAGAAACAAGCGGGAGACAAACCGTTTGTTGGAGCGTATTGAACAGAACTCAGCACACCATCAGAGGGCTAACGTGGTGTCACTCAGTGATTTTATCAAATTGCATCCACCCACGTTCCACCACTCCGTCGAACCTCTCGACGCTGATGACTGGCTTCGCAGTATCTCTCATAAACTGCGTTCCGCGCTGGTAGCGGAGGCTGACAAGGTCACCTTTGCTGCATATCATCTTGAAGGCCCCGCCAGTCTATGGTGGGAGAATTATGGAGCTATGCGCCCAGCGGGCCATGTCACTACTTGGGCTGAGTTCAGCGAGGCTTTCCGTGAACATCACATTCCGGAGGGTCTCATGGACCGTAAGCGTGAAGAATTTTGCAATTTCACCCAAGGCCGACTTTCTGTGGATGTCTATAGCAGGGAGTTTGGTAATCTTGCACGATATGCAACCGAGGAAGTTTCTACTGACGCCAAGAAGCAAGCAAGGTTCCGCAAGGGCCTTAGTCCTGAGCTTCGCCGCGACCTCCGTCTGCATGAGTGCACATCCTTTTCGAAACTTGTCAACAAAGCCATCAGTGCTGAAACTGGTCAGACTGACTACGACGCAACACGCAAGCATGGACGTGACATGGGTTCCTCATCCGGTGCTGGTCCTTAGAAGCGCCGCGTGTGGGTACCCAACACCGCCCTGCCACCCAGGTTCACACCGAGGCCATCCTTCCAGGCGCCTCGCCCCGCTCAACAGTCTGCTCCAGCCAAGCCCTATGGGGGTCCAACCAATAATGCTCCTCCACGTACCAGTTCCGTGACTTGTTTCAAGTGTGGGGAATCTGGTCACTATATGCGGGAGTGCCCCCAGACCAACCCCAATCAATCTGCTAAAGCTGTTGGCCATGGCAAGCCGACAGGGAAAGTATTCCACGCTAAACCGGTCACCGCTTCACGTGGCCAGGTCAATTGTATCTCTGCCGAAGAAGCTCAAGAAGATCCCAACGTCGTTCTCGGTACGCTTCTTGTTAATTGCCACCCGGCATCTGTTCTTTTCGATACAGGAGCCTCTCATTCTTTTATATCTGAAAATTATGCTCGTTTGCATAACGTTGCATTCTGTGACTTGCCATCCTCCATGGTAATTCAAACTCCGGGATCCAAATGGCAAACTTCTAGAGTAAGCCATGGAAATGAAATCCAAGTCGATAGACTTGTTTTCCTCGCATCTTTGATAGCCCTTAAATCTTCAGATATTAATATCATTTTGGGTATGGACTGGATGTCAGCTCATCAAGCCAAAATTGATTGCTTCTCTAGGACCGTTCAACTCACCCATCCTTCGGGGAAGATAGTCAATATTTTGACTCGAATCGCCAAGCGACAATTATATTCTCTTAACGCCAGCCCTTTGCCAGACCTTGAGGACGTTTCGGTAGTCCGTGACTTTCCGGATGTCTTTCCAGAGGAATTGCCAGGTGTTCCACCTGACAGGGATGTTGAGTTCGTAATAGACCTCATCCCCGGAACCGTTCCGATTGCTAGAAGACCTTACAAAATGGCACCCCTAGAACTAGCCGAGCTTAAGAAACAACTCGATGAATCCTTGAAAAAGGGTTTCATCCGACCTAGCTCATCTCCGTGGGCTTGCCCCGTCCTATTCGTCAAGAAGAAAGATGGTACGGACCGGATGGTTGTAGATTACCGACCTGTCAATTTGGTCACAATCAAAAACAAATATCCACTTCCCAGGATCAACGACCTGTATGATCAGCTCGCTGGATCCTCAGTCTTCTCTAAGATGGATTTGAGGTTGGGCTACCATCAAATCAAAATCAGAAACGGGGACATTCCTAAAATGGCCTTTGTTACTCGTTATGGCCAATACGAGTACACCGTCATGTCCTTCGGATTAACCAACGCTCCAGCCACTTTTTCTCGGTTAATGAACTCAATCTTCATGGAGTATTTGGATAAATTCGTCGTAGTTTATCTCGATGATATACTCATCTACTCCAAGAACGAGGAAGAACATGCCGAACATCTAAGGCTAGTGTTGAAGAAACTTCGAGAGCATCGCCTTTATGCCAAATTTTCTAAATGTGAATTCTGGTTATCAGAAGTGACCTATCTGGGTCATGTAATATCTGGTAAAGGTATTGCTGTTAACCCTGAGCGAGTTCAAGCCGTCCTTGATTGGACTCCACCCGAATCGGTCAAGCAAGTTCGGAGTTTTCTAGGCTTAGCGAGCTATTGCCGTCGCTTTGTCGAGAACTTCTCCAAGGTTGCCAAACCTCTAACCGAACTCCTCAAGAAAGATAAGAAGTTCAAATGGACTCCACAATGGGAGCACAGTTTTCAGGAACTGAAAAGACGCCTGACCTCTGCTCCCGTGCTGGTACCGCCAGACTTCTCCAAGGACTTTGTTATCTACTGCGACGCCTCGCGACAAGGACTAGGTTGCATTCTTATGCAAGATCGACACGTAATTGCTTACGCTTCACGGCAATTGCACCCACATGAGGAGAATTATCCTACTCATGATTTAGAACTTGCAGCCGTAGTCTATGCACTTAAGACCTGGCGACATTACCTTCTCGGTAATCGTTGCGAAATATTTACCGATCACCAAAGTCTGAAGTACATCTTCACCCAACCGGATCTGAATCTCAGGCAAAGACGTTGGGTTGAATTGATCACAGACTTCGACTTAGGGATAACCTATACCCCAGGGAAAGCCAACGTCATGGCTGATGCGCTAAGTCGTAAATCTTATTGTAACAACCTGATGTTACAACAAAGTCAACCGCTTCTCCATGAGGAATTTCGAAAGCTTAACCTTCACATTGTTCCTCAAGGTTTTCTCTCCACCTTGGTGGCAAAACCTACCCTTACAGATCAAATTATCAAAGCACAGAAGGTAGATCCGGGAATCTCCCGCATCAAGAGAAACATTCAGAAGGGAATTGCGAATTGCTCCTCCGTTAATGATCAAGGAGTCGTATACTTCGGGGATCGACTAGTGGTTCCCAAGGTGCGCAACCTGAGGCGATTGATCCTTAAGGAAGCTCATGAATCTCCTCTCACCATTCATCCCGGTAGCACAAAAATGTATCAGGACCTACGCCAGAGGTTCTGGTGGACTAGGATGAAGAGAGAAATTGCTCAGTATATTGCAAATTGCGACGTCTGTCGTCGTGTAAAAGCAGAGCATCAACGGCCTGCTGGCACCCTTCAACCCTTAGCTATTCCTGAATGGAAATGGGATAAAATTGGTATGGATTTCATTACCGGTTTTCCCAGAACCAAAAGAGGGAATAATGCTATTTTCGTCGTGGTCGATCGTCTTTCCAAAGTAGCTCATTTCTTACCTGTTCGTGAGAGTATAACCGCTAGCCAACTGGCAGACTTATACATCTCCCGAATAGTGTCCCTCCATGGTGTTCCTTTGGAAATCAATTCGGATCGAGGAAGTCTTTTCACCTCTCGATTTTGGGAAAGTTTCCAAAATGCTATGGGAACTCGTCTCTCTTTTAGCACCGCTTTCCACCCTCAGTCAAGTGGTCAAGTGGAACGCGTCAACCAAATTCTAGAAGACATGCTTCGAGCCTCTGTTATCTCTTTCGGAATGGACTGGGAGAAGTGCCTTCCATTTGCCGAATTCGCTTACAACAACAGCTATCAATCTAGCTTGGGTAAAGCCCCTTTTGAAGTTCTCTATGGACGACGATGTCGAACACCCCTTAACTGGTCAGAAACCGGGGAAAGACAATTCTTTGGCCCGGATATGATTCAGGAAGCAGAAGAACAAGTTCGTATCGTTCGTGAGAAGTTGAAAACAGCCCAATCTCGTCAAAAGAGTCAATATGACCGAAAACATAAGGCTATGACTTTCGAGGTTGATGAGAAGGCTTATCTTCGGGTCACCCCTCTGAAGGGAACCCATCGCTTCGGTATCAAAGGCAAATTGGCTCCTCGTTACATTGGACCTTTTCGCATTCTTGCCAAACGAGGAGAAGTTGCCTACCAATTGGAACTACCTCCGCACCTCTCCAGAGTTCACGATGTTTTCCACGTTTCTCAACTCAGGCGTTGCTTCTCGGATCCTATCCGTGAAGTGGACCACGAAACGCTTGATCTCCAAGATAATCTTACATATCGGGAGTACCCCATTCGTATCCTCGATCAAGCCGAGCGTACCACCCGACGTCATAATATCAAGTTTCTCAAGGTTCAATGGTCGCACCATTCTGAAGATGAAGCAACTTGGGAAAGGGAGGATCGTCTTCGACTTGAATACCCCGCCTTCTTCTCGGAGGAACCCAAATCTCGGGACGAGATTCTTTTGAGTGGGGGTGAGTTGTCACACCCTAGCTAGTCATGCATTAGAGTGCTGCATCATGTTTACTCTTTCATCAGAAACTTGAAATGGGGATGACAGAACCCCCAGTCCCCTCTGAAACCAACTAGGGTTTACTAAAATAATTTTCAATGAACCTGAAATGCCCTTCTAAAATGCCCATCATTTTTGCCTTGGTTCAGAACCTCTGCCAAAAGTGGTGCACATTTTCCTAGGCCATCCTAGGGTTTTGAATTAAATCATAGCTATTTGAATTTGGGCATTTAAAATAATATGAAATATTTAAATGCTCAAATATCTCCAAAATAAATGTTTCATGTTGGAAATAATCCAACTATGAGCCAGGAGTAGTTTGGTGATTTTTGGAGTTGCCTAGGTATTTTATTTAATTCAACAAAGTTGCAGATATATTAAATAAAACCAGAAAACAGAAAATAAATAAAGGGAGAAGCTTACCTGGGCTCCTCCCTGTGCGGCCCAGCCCAGCCGGCCCAGCACTGTGCTGGCCCGTGCCAGCCAGCTGCTTCCCCTCGCCAGAGCAGGCAGGGAGGTGAGCATGGCGCGCCCGAGCTCGCCACGCACCACCAAGCCTCTCTGCATCGCCCTGGTCGCCGTTGCGCCGCGTGGATCGTCTTCTGGTCGTCGCCCCGACCTCGCCGACACCCCATTCACTCTCCCCCGGCTCTCCCTCGCTCTCTCTCTCTCTCACGGCCGAAGCTCACCGTCGCCGCCGTTCGCCTTAGCCACCGTCTCCGACCACCCCTCGCTCCCCCGACCAGCTCAGGAGCTCCGCCTCGACTCCCTCTTCCTCCCCACCGCTCCACGAGTCCCCGGAAGCCCTGCATCGCCGCCACGTCGCCGTTCCCCTCTTCGGGCTCCGATCACCGTCGCCGACGAATTCGCCGTATCCAGCGCGTCCCCGAGCCCGTTTCGACGCCCACTGCAATCGCGGTGAGCTACGCCACCGTTTCCCCCTTCTTCCCTGCTCTCTCCCGACCCCTAGGCCCTAGCCCCACCGCGGCCGAAAGCTTCACGCCGCCGGCGATGTCGCCGTCGTGGCCACGGTCGCCGTAGCGCCCAACCGAGCTCACCATCGTGCTCCACATCTCACTAGGAGCACGTAGCACGCACCAACGCTACCCCAAACCCCCTGCAACACCCTTCCCGTGCACGACCGAACCCCGGCGGCCGCAACCGAGTTCGCCGCCGTCGACTCCGGCCACCCCGACCCCAACGGACTCCGCCAAGAGCCGCGGGTCGTCCTCAGCTTCACTCCGGAGGCCTCCACGGTTCATTTGGTGGCCGAAACGACCAAAACCACTATCGCCACCGCACTGATGGTCGCCGCCGGCCAGAACTCCGGCGAGCTGACGTGGCCTAGTTAATTAGCCACTAACCCACCACCTACTGACGCTGACAAGTGGGCCCCAGGGCTTAGTCAAAGCTAACCAGCCCGGGTCAACACGGGATTAGCCCCTGTGTCACTGACGTGTGGACCCCACACGTCAGGTTTGACCCGAGCCAGCCCTGTTGACCTGCTGATGTCACCGTGACGTCAGGCTGACGCAGTAAATGATATTTCTGGATTTAAATTAAATCAGGAAATTCCAGAATATTAATTAAACTTCAAAAATTCATAACTTTTATTCTGTAACTCCAAATTGGACAAATTATATATGAAAAATGATCAGAAAAATCCAATCTATCCATCTGTACTATTTTCATGCATGATCAAACAAGTTAAATTGATGTTTTAAACAGAACAAGAAAAGGCACTTTAAAAGGCCATATTTGAATTTGGAATTTGAATCTTTGATTCAAATTT
>NW_025233792.1:0-7704 GCF_018294505.1 Triticum aestivum | reverse complement strand
TCATGACAAGAAGAGGAAAGGAAAACTCTGGAAGGATCGGTCTTCTCGAAGATCGAACAACTCAGGATTAACTCCCGGAATGAGACATAGAACCATCTCTCGGGTTGAGACACGAGATACACATCAAGAGGGGTGGAAAGAAACGGATGACGAAAGTTCACTAGGTAGACAACAATTTCACGCTTAAGAGGGTGGCAAACGATTGTCAACGTAGCGAGGAGTTGAGTTGCCATGATACCACGACGAAACATCCTGGAGGAGGGTGATTCGTAGATTATTATCTTAAGTGGCAAAAAGAATTACTTTTGATATAGAGATCATTGAGACTCTCTATATCAGCCTAAGGCAAATCACAGCAATCGTTTGGAGGGGGTCGGTAGAATGGCATACTCGGACTTGGATGATGTGGATTACCTTGTTGAAGACAACGTAATGGATGAATTTTGCTTATCACCGGAAATGGAAGGGACATTGGTGGTGCAAGCTGGGAACAAAATGCAAATGCTGGGAACAATTCTGGTAACTGGGGAAGATCCCAACAATAAAGAGTGAATTCACTGTTGGAGTGGTTATAGCATAACCGAGGAAATCTGGGGCAATCCCAGCTAGTGCCGATGATAAGACGTAGCGCTTGTGCGTGCTCTCAAGAACTTGAGCATTTCCACAATCATCAAGGTTTTATCAACAACCGCGTCAAGGGTGCTGACAACACAACATACTACCATGATGAATAGCGATGGATGATGCAGATGCGAAGGAGGATAACACTTTCTCAGATTTCACCTTAGCTAAGCCAAGCAAATAAAATCTGGATGATCGACCGAGAGACATTTAGCACTCCGCTTCTAATGTTCTCCTTGATGTGCTAGTATAACCCATTCATAGATATGGTTGATATCTAAAACATCAAGTAAAAGGTCGGACTTCGGGAACACAAAAATCCATAGGGGCAACTAGGGAGTAAATCCTACGAAATCCCTAGGGGGGGGTGGCCAACTTCCTCAATCAAGATGTTATAATAACAGGTCTTCCGGCTGGGTGTGTTGGCCACGACATCCACTTTGCCGGTTATCGAGGGACCAATATTATAGTTCTTGGGAAATGTTCCAAACCATCATATCTGCCTGAGATTCAAATCTGGTTGGTGTCAGGATATTCCAGACTCATCGAGTCTAGGAAGAAAAATGAAAGTTTGCAACACAAATCGACGAGATGACATTGCGAGATTCTCGGGAGACGAACTACGATAGCAAGCTCCAAAACATGAGCTGGTTCTGCTACAAACATGTGAACATGTTGTCCAAGACAAGCATGACCACAAAGTAGTCTTATAATAAAACACTACCGAATTCAGGAGGGGAACCATCATCGAGGATATCGAAGTCCTTGCATAAGGTATACTCTTAAGAAGGAACTTCTTCTCCTTGAACAATTCAATCAGTGGCTTGGTGTGCTAGGGACACATATAGATTGAAGGTTGCAAGTCTTCAAACCACAGAATTCTTCGCACGTGTGCATGACTGATTTGGAATGATTCCAAGAAAACAACATTGACTTTCTCGAATCCACGGCGGCAACTTGCATCAGATGCACATGAATTAAAGGAAGTCACTACCTTCATCCAAACATATGCTTCATGAGCTAGCATGAGCAAATGCTTTCAAAAATTTCCAACACTAGCTTAATGTTCAACAAAATTATGGAGGAGATAAGGATGTTGTCAATGGGCTCAACAACAATTCATCTAGGTTTCCTTTTAAAAGGAATTCCATAGTTAAGTGAACACGGTGATAGCATTGGTCAGACCAAAGATATAATGGTGTATGCTCGAGGAATCAACCACGAGTAAGACAACATTACGAATATCGTTGATTCTGATTTGATTTGACGATAGCCCACACTCAAATCAAAGGATTGATAAGACAATAGATCCAGCAACTGATCACAGGGACCAATCGATGAAGATATCATCTTTCTTCAACACACACTACACAAGAATATCCCTTTGGAACGAACTAAGTCAGGCAAGCTTTTATCTTCCAACTCTCCAAGTCGTTGTCTAACTTAACCAACTAGCTCAGGGATATCCAACACAGATTCTTGGAGAAGGATGGTTCACAAAAAACCAACTTGATCACGAGCTCAACATAGCGGTCAGGTGACAACCTGGTAATACTTCTGAGAAGATATTCAGAGAATCACGAGCCACCGGTATGTTACTAAGCTCGAGAACAATCTTGCTTTTCAGGGCAAGACGATATGATCAATAGAGCAAGAATTTGAAATAATCCTAACTCATCGATCGAGGAGTGAACCAGGAGAATGGACTAGGTAGCACGATCAATCTTAGAATGATGATTCAATAACCAACACACTAAGAATAAAATTATTGTCCTTTAACTACCCAGCAACGAGGTTGCTAGGCGTATTGATTTCACACATCACAATTCATTTGTCGGTATTCCGATTGCATCAACACGAAGACCGAGGAATGACTAATGACGGCAAGAAGTATCACTGTACCAGGAGTTCATAGGATGGGGTGCAATTCCTATAACAATCCCGATTTAAAGATGGTAATACTCCAAGGTAGAACAGAACGAAAGCTGGATTAGCAATTTGATCTGCGGAGCACAACTTCTCTGACCCAATCCTGGATATGGAAGAGGTACTGGAGTTTGTTTCTCCTAGTCATTCTGCGATAGAATGGCTTGACGGACCACAAGAGTAATAGGCATCGATAAACGAACGCACGCATACTCTTGGCTATCAATTGATAGACGAGGGTCAGAATGCAACTAAAGAGAGACAACTCAAGGAACATATGATTTTCTGAGTTGTGGATGCATGGTTTAGCATGTCGAACGAATTCCACATGTTTCTTCCGGATAACCCATGCAGAAAAGTAGAACTGGCAGAGTCACGATTTATGAATGGAGAACTCCTCAAGAATAATCCTGTTGTGATATTTCAGTTCAACGAGGAACTTCTGCCATAAGTAGTTCATGGTACCTGGAAGAAGAAGA
Source organism: Triticum aestivum (assembly GCF_018294505.1). Taxonomy (NCBI): domain Eukaryota; kingdom Viridiplantae; phylum Streptophyta; class Magnoliopsida; order Poales; family Poaceae; genus Triticum; species Triticum aestivum. Next base: position 4,678 of record NW_025233792.1, on the reverse strand, counting down.
TACCACGGGCTTCAAGGACTATCGCAAAGGTTACTAATAACCTAAGGGAGCTAGCAATTACTATCGACATGAAGTAAGTAGAGTGAATCTCGGGTTCAAGAACCCAGGAATAGAATACCTACTACTAAGTAGCATCACGGAATGCTTTCGAGAATGATGGCCAGAATCCTCACACTGGGAGCACAAATCATGGCTAAATTACTAGATGATCCCCTAAGACACCTAGGGTCATAATACTAGCTCCAACATATATGTCAAGGCAATAAAGTACCTCAACTCACTGACTAGTGTGGCTAATCTGGCCCAAAGGAACATCGAAACGGGAAGAAAGGATTTGCAAATTGCATCAGATTGTATAGAAACCTGGGATGACTCGGACAGCATAACGGCTGTAAATGCTCAGAAAAGATTTGAGACATTCACAAAAATGGTGGCATAACCACTCAGAAGCACAATATCAAGGTTTCGAGATCAACAATTTAACATACGGAAATAATAGGAACTGAAACGAGGCTTAAGTCCAACAATTCTATAGGTCTACGGATTGGTAACACGTGATCCTAATAGAAAGAAGAGATAGCCTAGTTCTTAATCCCCGCAGGAAAGATAAGATGACTCAGATCAGAAGGGCATGAGGTATAAGGAGTAAAAAGAGCCTTACGTTCCATCCCACAATCAATTCCCTTATATAACTAAAGAATTTCTAAACTCAACTTCGACCAGTTTGGCTTGGTAATCCTACAGGCAGTCAAGCTCTGATACCAACGCTGTCAGGACCCCGACTCAATGCCACATCGATCTAGCATGTAACACCTCATATCACTTTGCGGCCTCACGCACGGTATTCCCACGGGTGTCGCCTTACCTTTGCCCGGGACCGTTTGCGCCTTTTGGCACACGTATATGACAGTGTCGCTAGCATCCATATGATAAGGAGCCCGGGCTGACATGGCTAGTCGTAAACCCAAAGCGGCACAGACTTACAGGGACAGGCATCCATGACCCAGCTTCGAACGTGTCGGTCATCAGCAAGTGGGTCCGGGCTGTAGCACTGGGCTAGCAGGACTCCGGTAAACCGGGCTGTAGCGGGCTAACAGGACTCCGGTACTCAAAGCGTGACATTTCCCCGAAGGGACAGACACAGGAACGAAGAAGGACACATGCCGGCCAGCCTAAGTGTTCCAGAGCAGTAGCAAGCTACCATGGCTTAGTGGTAACACTAGGAGACATTTCCCGGTAAGAGAGGCTACTAAAGATAAACAACTAGATGGTCAGATCCCACACATACCAAGCATTTCAATAACATACACACAATATGCTCGATATGTGCAAATACAACATGGCATCACAACATGACTCTATGACTCAAGTAATCTATTCAATAGGCTCCGAGGAGCGAGATATTACAAACATGGGTCTCATGACCCAACATTCAGAGCATACAAATCAAGCACAAGCGGAAGCTATCATGTCTGAGTACAGACATCTATAAATGAAAAAGGCTGAGAAGCCTGACTATCTATCAGATCCTGCCGAGGGCACAAGATCGTAGCTGAGGTATCAAGCTAAACGTCGAAGTCCACGTGAAACTACTAGCGAGACTGAAGTCTCTCTGCAAAAACATAAAATAGGCAAACGTGAGTACAAATGTACCCAGCAAGACTTACATCAGACCTATCTACATATGCATCATTATCAACAAAGGGGTGGTGGGGTTTAACTGCAGCAAGCCAACTTTGACTCGGTGGCTATCCTGAACTACGACTGCGAGTAACTTTTTTGAGGTGGCGCACACGAGTCCACATATTCACCATATCAATACACCACTATGGATCCGCTCCCGTCTCCCTACGAGAACGCCATCCATAGCACTCACGCTTATCTTGCGCATTTTAAAGTATCCACTTTCACTTGTCTATGAACTGATATAAGCAACCCAGAAGTCCTTTTCCGCGGACACGGCTATTCGAATAGATCATATTAACCCTGCAGGGGTGTACTTCTTCACACACGCTCTCACCACTTACCGCCGTTTACACGACATGTACTCGGCAACCTTCAAGCGGAAGCCCAACGTGGGTGTCGGCCACGGCCTGCCTAAACACTCAAGTCTCTAGTCCAGGTTTATCGCCTATTCGGGTTCCATCCATGAGGAGATCCGGCCGGAGTTTCGCTCACAGCCCCAAACGATGTGTACAGGGTTCCGTGGCACCAAACGGGTGCCCGGTTTACCCGGCCACGTGCCTACCGCATCACAGCCCACCCCTACGGTCAGCGCTGTCCACGGCCTCCAGCATACTACAAACACCAGAAACTACTTGCAACTCCTGGACAGAGGACAAGGGTGATTAAGAAGCCGAGAGGGTCCATTGGTTTCGGGCCCAATGCGTGGTAGTAGCTGAATCATGGATCACAAACACAGAACTCAGTTCCTGAGGACGGCTGCAATGAGACAACCCACCATGTACTCCTACATGGCCTCTCACCGCTACCTTTACCAAATCGTGTTCACACACTTAGTTCACCCATAGTAGGACATGTTCACACGCCTCTGATTCATCCCCGATGAATCAGACCTGACTCAACTCTAAGCAGTAGCAGGCATGACAAACAAGCATGAATGAGTAGGCACATCAGGGCTCAAACAACTCCTACTCATGCTAGTGGGTTTCATCTATTTACTGTGGCAATGACAGGTCATGCAAAGGATAAGGGGTTCAGCTACCGCAGCAAGTATCAGATATGTCGTTGTTGTCCTAATGCAGTAAAAGAGAGCAGGAGCGAGAGGGTGGGATTTTATCGGAATGAACAAGGGGGTTTTGCTTGCCTGGCACTTCTGAAGATAACATTGAGTCTTCATCAGTGTCAACGATCACATCATCGGTATCACGTCTATCGAGAGGGGACAAATACCGGCAACACAGAAGGGAACACAATCAATGCAATGCACAATATGATGCATGATCATGACATGGCAAAATGAATGTGTTTTGGGCTAATGCAACTAAAACCAGATTAAATGAAGTTGGTTTGAATCCAAGATTCAAATTCAAACTCCATATGTGGATATTCAAATGCCATTTAATTGATTTGTGCTAAACAGCAGCTATAAGTTGTTCTAACATGCATGAAAATGGTACAGATGGATTCCTTGAATTTTTCTGATAATTTTTCATATATAATTTATTTCATTTGGAGTTACGGTTAATTTTCTATGATTTATTGAAGTTTTAGCTATTTTCTGAAATTAATAAATCATTTTAGATTTATTTAAATTCCAAAAAGGAATTATTGCGTCAGCACTAGGTCATGCTGACCTCAGCATAGTCAACAGGGGCTGGTCCGGGTCAAACCTGACCAGTGGGGCCCACTGGTCAGTGACACACCGCTGGCATGAGTCACTGACGTGTGGGGCCAGTCAAAAGCCACGTCGGCAAGTCAAACTGACATCGAGGCCCACATGTCAGTGAGATAGAGAGCTAACAGGGGGTTATTTAACTTAACCCGTGTTTTAACAGCAGAAGTCCCACATGTCATGCACAAGGGTTTAATTAACTGAGTGATTAGCACCTAACCTAATGCTCCACGTCAGCTAGTGACGCCGGCGACCACGGCGACGGCGAGACCTCGCCGGAGTTGCTCGGGACGGCGCTACAGGCTGCGGTTGGGCACCCTGAGGGCACCAGGAGGGAGCCCGTGCTCCTGCGCATCCAGCGGAGGCAGCGGAAGGTCGCGGGGCGGCCGGGGCTGACGGCGGCGAGCTCGGCAGCGGCGGCCGGAGCTCGGGTTAGTTTGGGCTCGGCGTTAGGGTGCTCGGGGGGAGGAGCTGGTGGGATCTGCGTGCTCCTGGGAGGGCACCGAACGCGTTGACACACTCAGGCACGGGCTGTGGTGGCTAAAACGACGGAGGCATCATGGCCGGCGGCGATGAGCTCTCGGCTCCGGTGGAATCGAGCTAGCGGAGAGAAAAAGAGGGGGGGGCGAGCATAAGGGAAGATGCAGGAGCTCACATGGGGTCGGAAGAGAAGCTCGGCGGGCTCGGGGAGGCTTCTGCGCCGGCGAGTTGACGGCGGCGATCTCCGGGCACCAGAGATAAAGTCGACGACGCTCCGGTCGTTTTCGGCCTCCTCTGATCGCGTGCGTCGGTGGGTAGCTCCACGGGGTCAGGGCGGAGCTCAGGCATGCGGAGAGGGAGCGAGGGGAGGGGGGGTGGATGTGGCCGTGGTGTAGCTCATCGGAGTGGCCATGGCGGCTTCGGCCATGAGGGGAAAAAGAGCAGGGGAGTGAGAGGGAGAGAGCAGGGAGGCAAGGGAGCGGACGAGGGGGTTCCAGGGGGGTGTCGTGGCATCCTTAGCCGATCCGGGGCGGGGCGGCAAGCAGGAGGTGGCTCGGGCGCGTGCGTGCGCGCCGCGGCCACACGCTCGTCCTTCTGTCCGAGGACGAAGACGACAGGAGAAGGGAGTGGAGATGGGCTGGGCCGGCTGGGGGGAAACTGGGCCGGCTGGTGGGCTGCACGGGTGGGCACCAGGTAAGTCCTTCTCTGTCTTTTATTTCTATTTCAGTTCTGTTTTCTTTTTATTTAATTCTTTTGCCACTGTTTTGAATTAAAATAATAATTCAAACAATGCCAAAGCTCCTCTGAATATTTTATTTTGCTAGATGGACCTTTCCAAAAGCT
>NW_025233791.1:6924-7704 GCF_018294505.1 Triticum aestivum | reverse complement strand
GAATCAACAGGGAATGGTCAAAAAGTATGATGTGCATTCTTTTGCACATCGAATAGTCTAGCTGAGCCGGTTAGTGTGTGTTTCACATTAGTATGAAATCCAAACAACTCCCTCCCTACATTAGTATCAAAAAGTATGTTTTCAAACAACTCCCTCCCTACGATCAAAGTTATCACGGTGTTTGTACATGAGTTATCAAGTCCACGGTGCGTACGAAGTTATCAGGAGAGGGGGGTTTATGTTTTCAAACAACTTTCTCCCCTCCCACCACCCCTGGACCAATGTTACCATGGTATTTACGCGCAAGTTATTATATATACGGTGCATACAGTACCACACTATTTAAACGGAAGTTATCAGTGATGTTTTTAAACAGCTCCTCCCCGGGTCAAAGTTATCACGTTGTTTGCGCATGAGTTATCAGGTTTGTGGTGTGTGAAATATCATGCTATTTACGCAGAAGTTGTAGCCTGTAGGAGGATGTCTTCAACTTTTTCTCCAAGGTCAAAGTTATCACCATGTTTGCGCATGGGTTATCAGGTTTGTGGTGTGTAAAATATCATGCTATTTACGCAGAAGCTGTAGGGCGATGTCTTCAATGTTTTCTCCTGGGTCAAAGTTATCACTGTGTTTCTGCATGAGTTATCAGGTTTATGGTGTGTAAATTATCATGTCATTTGCGCAGAAGTTGTAGGGGATGTCTTCAACTTTTTCTCCTGAGTCAAAGTTATCACCGTGTTTGTGCATGAGTTATCAGGTTTATGGTGTGTAAAATATCAT
>NW_025233791.1:0-2388 GCF_018294505.1 Triticum aestivum | reverse complement strand
TTTTGTATCAGTTTTCACTCAGGTTTTTTTAAACAAGGAGTGGCATGATTTGCATACTTCTTCAGTCCCATTCCTCATAGGTCTTTGTCATTAGTATTTTATTAGTGTTTTACCAGTTTGTAGTTCCTCATTCTTTCAGTTTTTCCAATTCCCTAAGGATCTCATTATTTTTTATGTTTTCTCTGGTTCTTATTTTCATCAGTTTTCTCTTCTTTATTTTCCCTTCCATTTGTTCATTCTCTTTTTCTTAGTTTTGGTTTCTAGTTTCAATCTTCATTTCTTCTTATGTAGTCTCTCTTTAGTTTTTCCAGTCTTGTTTAGTCTATCTTCCGATTCTCTTCCTATTCTCTTACTTTGATCTTGCAGTCATTACCTAAAGGCACAATTTTGTTCAGTAAGTCCCTCCTCATTCACTTAGTTTTTGTTATTTTTTACTGTCTACTTCTTGCTTCTTCTTAGGCATCTCATATTTGTGCGTCAAGTGCAGCAGCAAGTGGCTCTTCTTAGGCACCTCATATTTTCTGTGCCAATCTCAGTTTTGGGAAATAGTGTCTATCTATCTACTCCCTCCGTCCCATAATATAAGAGCGCTTTTTACACTAGTATAGTTTCAAAAATGCTCTTATATTATGGGACGGAGGGAGTATTTATTAGTTTCCCATGTGCGAAAAGGCACTTTTTCAATGGGTATTTGGTCATTTTGTTCTCATTGGAGCACATATGCTCATTTTCCATAGAACAGAGGGGAGATCAGTGGGCGTTTGCTCATTCTGTTCTCAATGAAACATTAAGGCACACATGCCGCTTCACACATCTTTTCCTTGTTCAGTCAAGTGTTGTTTTCATTTAGCAAATCATTTTTCTCCAGGATCTTGTTTGGAAAATAAGGATTTTATATTTAGTGTACTGACCCATGAATTCAACGTGATCAATGCGTTTTGAAGTTCACGCTGAGAAAGAAATAACCAATCCCCTTTTCTTGGGAGGCCCACATGTATTCTTGGATTTCTAAGGGATTGGAGGATTTGTTCTCCTCGGCTACGTACACATTATGTGTTGTGGTTCTAGTCACCAGGGAGGCTATTTTGTATGATCTTTTTGCGGCGATGCAAAGGGCATTGTGCCACCCTTTTGCGCTTTTGCTTGACTCGTACAAATATGCCTTCGATTCTAAGCCACCTATAAGTGCGTTCCATGTTAATTTGTACTCCATTTTTCTTGCCTCTATCTCTCTTATGATTTTTCTCCTATTTTCTTGCAACATCTCCTCTTCTATAGTTCTATGTATGCAGGAAACCCCCAAGGAAATTGTTTCTGAGATCAACATCCCTAGAAATGGACTACTATTTGACAGTGGGTGGACTGGGCTACACAAAAGCAGAATACCACGCTTATGTCGATAGTTGAACTTGCTTAAGTCTGGATAGAACAAGTTCGTGCTCAAATTAACATCGAGATATAGAGGGATGTACTCATCATGATTCTACCTTGTCGGCTGGTGCAACCAAATTTATCCCATTTCGACCTGCTCTAGTTAATTTTTTTTTGTCTGGGATCACATTATGGTGGATACTAATGGTGGTTAATGGTATTTGTGTAGGCCATTGTCAAAATGTATCCTGTGCGAGTTCTTTCTTATATGTTATGTGTTATTCTTAGTCTACTTACTGTTTTGGAAAATTATCAGAGAACGATGTCCAAATACTCCCCCCGTCCTAAAATTCTTGTCTTAGATAGTTGATAAGTTGTCTTTCAGTTTTATTTTTCTACTGTCTTTCTGTTTTTCATTTCAGTTTGTTCAGCCCTTCAATCTTCAGTTTCAGTTTTCTGCTATGTTCAGTCTTCAGTTTCACTTTTCAGTTTGCTCCTTGTTTTGACGCAATAAAGAACTACTGTAGATCGGAAAGGGGTAGGAAGAAAGGCCTGGCAAGGCTAACTTGTGCAGGGGTGGGGAGGTGCTAACGGGTTTCTAGTCAGCCCACTAAGTTTAGGCTGGCGCACACACCGTGAGCGGGGGGAAGCTTAGCGGAATTCGACCTGAAACCATCGTGAAAATAGATGCTTACACACCGTGAGTGGCGCCCACACCGCCCACTCCCCATTCAAACGCAGCCTCAGACCCGTCCACCGTGCACCTCTCCGGCCTCGCCGCCGACTAGACCACCAGCCGCCCCGCCCCCTTCACCTTCACCATCACCTCCGCGCCACCATCGCCGCCGACAACCACATCAGCAATGGTGCCACCGCAGTTGAGCATGTCAACCACACCGACCGGCGCAAAGTGGGAGGCGCCTCCTGCCACCGGAGCAAATGTGAAGATCTCGTACGAGGATGGCTGCAGGGTGAAGTGGATGGGCTCCGACTGAGGGGTCATCAGGACCAGCTCCC
>NW_025233790.1:0-7708 GCF_018294505.1 Triticum aestivum | reverse complement strand
GATGACACTTTTTTTTTGAGGAAATTGCATGATGACACATAATCTCTCTCTCAAAAAAATTAGGCAACCTAATCTCTCTCGAATAAACTTGGGCATGGGATATAAGCTTGATCGCGTGGCCTAGAAGCCCGAGTTACCTTAAAAACTAGAGTTTAACTACAACTATAATGCCCAAAAGTAATTAAAATAATTTTATCTAATAGGAAAAGTGTGCATTTTAAATGTTTAGAACCGGATTCGGGTTTGAGGGGTCGAGCTTTTATTTAGCGGTAAAACTTTCATTTATTCATTATCAATCATGATAGTACAACAAATACCAGAAATAATAAAATTACATTCGGATTCATAGACCACCTAGCGACGACTACAAGTATGGAAGCCAGCCGAAGGCGCGCCGCTGTCATCGCCCCTCCTTCACTGGAGCCGGGCAAAACTTATTGTAGTAGACAGTCGAAAAGTCATTGTGCCAAGGCCCTATAGGACCAGCACATGGATCAACAACCACCGCCATTGATGAGAAGTTTAAATCGGAAGGATCCATCTTGTAGACACACGAAAACGGAAAAGCAAATACTGGATCCACGTGGATCCACCGAAGACAAACACCGATCTACTTATTCTATCTTCATAGAGCCATCGCCGCCTCATCTCTCTGAGCAGGACACAAACCCTAAGAAAACTCAGAAAAGAGCAATGCTAGAGCTACGTAAAAGTTCTACGTGATTAACGTAATGAATCAGGTGGATGAAATGAATATGATTGGGGGTAAGGGAGAGGACGGGCCCACCCCCTGAAAATCAAGGGGAAGAGGTTTAGTTGTTAGGAAGTTTACGTAAAGCTGTACGTAGCTCTTCGTAGACGTAGGATTTTCGCTCAGAAAAGCATTAAAAATAAAGCCCTTCCACCAGCAAAGCCCGGGATCCACCACGCCTGACGTCTTCATGGCCCTAAGGCCAAGGGAGACGAGGCAGACCAGTGTCAATAGGAGGCGGAAGACCTCTCAGGAGCACGGTTCCCACGCATACCCAGAACCTCGGATCGGAATTCCAAGCACTGGGAAGCTCTCTCTAGGAATTGGAGATAGCGGGAGACCTGAGCTTCACGATGTACATGCAATTATATATTCTGCAACACGCCATCTCTTTGGTTCAGAGGGAGGAGAGGCCAGACATTTTCACTTAGCCATGTGATGCCTCGGGTGCCTGTTAGCCAAATAAAGCCACGGCCGTGGCCAGTGCGCGTTCGAGCGCAGGCTGGACGCGTCGTGTGTGTTCGTGTGTGACCGCGCGTGTGTGCGCGTGGGTCGTTTCCAACTAGCGATGGAGCCGGAGGTGTGACCACGTCAGGGCTGTTGGTGGCCGCGTCGTCTGCGTGCGGGCGTGATGGGAGCGCAGGCCAGGTATAGTGAGGGGCGCGGGGCGTGGGCGAGTGGGAGCGCCGTGGGCGCGGCGTGCATCCGTGAGTATAAACTCACGCGGATCCTCTGTATATCGATGGCCGGGTGTATTGAGTTCGTGCTCAAGGAAAAAGGACGCCGTTCGAGCGGCGGTAGCGTACGTGCGCCAATAAAATTTTCCTGTGTCCCTGTGTCCATCTCCCTTCTCTAGTCTTCTTCTTCCTCGAGAGTGGGAGGAGAGAGCTGAGTGAGGCAGAGTGGTAGAGCTCCGGCGAGCGGGGGGAAGCTGGCGGTAACAACAATTGGTATACAGAGCTTTGGTTCGGGCGATCACCGGCGACCATGGCGCTCGCCCCACACGGCGGCGGCGCGGGCGGATTGGTGTCGATGGCGATGCCAATGCTCATGCCGGACAACTACACGGTGTGGGCGATCAAGGCGCAGGCGATCGTCGACGCCCACACTGTGTGGGAGGCGGTGGCGCCGGGCGACATGGCGGTGAACGGCAAGAAGTGCAAGACGGCGCGGGCGATGATCCTCGGCTCGCTGTCGGAGGATGTGCTGCTTCAGGTGGCGACGAAGCTCACTGCCAGGGAGGTATGAGACTCCCTGGAAGTGAGGTTCGTTGGCGCCGATCGGGTGCACGCGGCGAGGCGGCCGACGCTGCGCGGGGAGTTCGACCACCTGAAGATGGAAGACGGCGAGATGTTGGACGTGTACGCAGGGATGATGGCGAGGTTTGCAAACCTTAGGGAGACGCTGGGCGACGCGGCACTGGTGAAAAAGCTTCTGGACACCGTGCCTAATCGGCTGTTCCCCATCGTCGCCGGCATGGAGCAGTTCTGCAACCTCGACGACGTTCGACGAGGCGCTCGGGTGACTGCGCGCGTTCGATGAGCGGGTTCGGCGCCGCGGACAAGATGGCGGCGAGCGTGGCGGCGATCAGCTGATGCTGACCATGGCGCAGTGGTGGGCGCGGGAGCGGCAGCAGGGCGGAGCTGGTGAAGACGACGACGACGGCAAGAGCGTGGCGTCGAGCAGCGGCCGGAACCGGCGCGGGCGCTGTTACAAATGCGGCGAGCGCGGCCACTTCAAGAGAGACTGCCCCAAGCTGCTGAGGGAGTCAGCCGTGGAGCGCGCACTGCTGGCGGATGTCGTCGGCGTCGAGGACGACGGCCTCCTCTGAGTCGTGGCTTAGGGGTGAATGTTAGCCAAATAAAGCCCCGGCCGTGGCCAGTGCGCGTTCGAGCGCGGGCTTGACGCGTCGTCTGTGTGCGTGTGTGACCGCCTGTGCGTACGTGTGGGTTGTTTCCAGCTAGCGATGGAGCCGGAGGTGTGACCGCGTCCAGGGCTGTTCAAGGAAAAAGGACGCCGTTCGAGCCAGTGGCTGTGCCAGGATCTTGTGATGTCAAGGTTTTTCTAATGAATTTTTTATTGACAAATTAAACATGATCAGGTCATACTACTTTATTGTGAACATATTTATTGTAGCACCTCTTAGAGATAATACATATTTTTATATTTGTTTGCATGATGTCATCCGTACTTGTCTTCCAACATAAGTAATGAGACAACCATACAAGAAAACATGGTCTACTTTATTGCACAGATCTGACTTACATATTTCGTAACAAACAATGCAATTCTTATTCTAAATAAGAACAATATTTTACTTCTTAACATGGCTAGAGAGAGAGAAAAAAAGACAAGGAAGAGTATCGCAATGTTGGCAAGTAAAACTTACGTATAAAAGTGGAAGAGGGGAGGACCTCGTCCTGGTGCTCAATCGGGTAGAGTGCCGACTTTTACATCAGTATTGATCAACGCGATGGACAATCCCGTGTGAATCTGTCTACGGGTGGTTGCTCATGGCTCGCCGGACGGTCGGAGATGGCCGTGCCTCACATCTATATGCAGCGGTGCTGCGGCTGTACCCGGTCATTGGAGAGACATGCAGCAATAAGCAGGAGAAAATCAAGGAAATCACGTGATTTAGGCCTTCGTCTTACTATATGGCCCAGTGGCCCAGCTAGTTGTTAGAATTGAAGATAATACATGGGCCCGTTAGCCAAATTCCTATTTTCTTTCGTTCACTAGCGTGGCATGCGGACCTGTGGGTCGTCGACGTAAACAAAACCTGTGTAGTCAAGCAACTACACAGTTATAACGTGGCTTCGCCACTAGTTCGAGCGGCGGTGGCGTACGTGCGCCAAGAGAATTTTCATTTGTCCCTGTGTCCATATCACTTCTCTAGTGCCTACACGACCAAATCGACGTACAAGCAGCTGACTCTTGGCCTGACCTACTTTGAGCCAGCAGCTCTCATCTGGAAATTATAGGCACCTCTCAAGTGCAAAAGTTTCATGTGGCTAGCTGTCCAATATCGGGTGTGGACCAGCGATCAGCATGCATGTCATGGGCTATAGGACCAGACTTCTCCATACTACACTTGCTTGCAAGATGAGAACAAGGTGGATCACATTATGCTGCAATGTAGCTTTGCACGTGAGGTTTTGCACTTGATCTTTCAACACTTCAGGATGGAAATCAGCATCCCTTCACCGCAAAATACCATGGTGCACTCGCGGATGGCGGCTAGGAGCAACTTCCAGAGCAGACTCAGGCATGGGTTCGACTCTCTATTCATTATCACTGCTTGGTCGGTCTGGAAGCAGTGGAACGCTTGAGTTTTTTGGGAGAATTCAACAGCAACTGAATCCAGCGCAAGTGCTTAACAGAATAGTCGAGGAGATTGAGGAATGGAAGATGGCCGGAGCAGGTGGTTTAGATCGTCTAGCAAGAGTGTGATCCTTGTATCTCCATTGGCGTTGGTGTGGTTGTTCGATCGACACTTTTGTTCGCATTGCGTTTCAATCTTCTTGTAAACGTTTTGCTCTTCTTTCTATAAAAAATATGGTATGCCTTTAGCATATTCTTGGAAAATAAATCTGAGTCATTTCGTTTTGAACCGAAACCCATTGAAATGATCAAGCCACTCCTGCTTTGTTGAATCCTGAGGCTAACATAGATACTAATTCAAATTCCGTTCAATCCAACTAGAAAACTGGTCTCTTAATTTAGTCTTTACTCTGTGCAGAAGCAGAAGCAGGTCTGTCTTGTGGGTGATTTTCCACGCATGGACTGTTGCCTCTTTTGCCTTGAATATTTTCCCATTCTTTGCATCTAGATATTCCAGCAGCCCATAATCATGATTTCCAATGCAATGGGGACAGGCAGTGTTTGAATGGCAAGCGAGACTTCATCAAAAATTGAGATACCTCTGTTTCTAGGACCCATGATGGACTGCCAACAATTGAGCGCAAAATCACAATACCAGAAAAGATGCTGAGATGTTTCATCCGTGTTCAATGGACAGAGAGCACAATTATAGGATGGCAAGTAAAACGTCCTTCTTTGGAGCATATTCCTAGTATTGACTCTGTCATGCAGTAAGAGCCAGAAAAAGATCTTGTATCTTAGCATAGCTGGATTCTTCTAGAGCTTTTTGAATATCGATGTGGCCGGTTCAGCCTTTGTCGGCTCCTTATACATTTTGATAGAAGAGTAAGTGTTTCCCCATGGATATGTCCATCTGTCTGCCTGGTTGGTGATGTGAAGTGACTGAGTGATGTCTTGCAATTCAAGGAATTGTTGATGAGCTTGAGCTGAGAGTGGTAGGAAGAAGTTTTCACTCATGTCTGTCGCTTGCAAAAAATCTTTAATGGTCAAACTGTCCTTAGTGGCAAAGGAGAAAAGCTCTGGAAATTTATCTCTTGTAATTCCATGCCCCCAATTGTCGAGCCAGAAATCAATGGTGTTACCTGTTCCAAGTTGTCCTTTGGCCACTAATTTGAATTCAGATAGCACCCTAAAGATACTTTTCCACCAGAAGGAACCGACAGGTCTATCAGTAATCAGTCCATCAGGATAGTAATATTCCCAAATTAGTTTTACCCATGGGAGATTCTCCTTGTGTAGGAATTTGTCCAGATGTTTCATGAGAAGACATTTATTGTGCATTTCAATGTTGAGAACTCCCAATCCTCCTCGGTCTTTGGGCAAGCAGACCTTATCCCATGATATAACTGTTGTACCTCTGTCTTCCATGTCATACTTCCTCCAGAAGCAATGCCTCAAAGCCTTGTTAATTTGCTCAATTATTCCCTTTGGCAATTCAAGTGTGCACATGAAAAAAATCTGAGTCATGATATGCTTACGATAATCCATGTCCGAATTTTGTATGGAACATCAAGCGAATTGTTGACTCACATCAATTTTATAATCTATGTGGCGGATAATGGCATCGTATTGGAATCGTGCGTCCAATTTTCTAATCTATTATGTATATTTTAATTTTCTTTGCAGAATGGAAGACTTTTCCAAAATCAAAATAATTATTTGAGGAGCTATTTCCAAAAAAGAAATCAATAAATCAACACATTTCAAAATTTTATAATAATTTCAAAAAAATATGCGAAACATAAATTTCAAAATAGGATGTTTTATTGCAGTGACGCATTAAATATTTATGAAACGCATATTTTAGTGTCAGTAACTATTTCAATAACTTCAAATGACATTTTCAATTTTTTTCCCTGATTTGCGCCCAGTCAAATTTTTACCCCTAAAAAATCAGTGCTCGACTTTGCCCTTTTTCTGTCTGATGCCCTTATGAAAATACCCTTGTGTGGTGTTTCCGTCCTGTCAAAGGCCTTTGACCGTCTTCAAAATGTTCTCTTGACATTTAGCCTCGCTATGTATGGCACTTACGGGTGGGACATGTAACTCTTTTAGAAAAAGTAATCTGGCTCCTATCATTTTTTCGGAAAAAGCATCACGTCCTGTATTTTTTGTAAAAGCAATCATGTCCCTGCGGCCATAGCGGCGCCGCCGCGCCGGCCGTGGTGGTGGCCGGTCATGCTACTGGTGCTTGCGGCGCTACCATGCTGCTCCTTGCGCCGCCCGCCCCCGCTGCTGCTTGCACAACGGCCCTGCTGTATCTTGCCACTGCGCTGCCGTGCTGCCCCCCGCCATCGCTGCAGCTTGCATTGTGGCTGTGTTGTTGCTTGCCATCGTGCTGCCACCCGCTGACGCTGCTTGCGCCACCCGCCGACGCTGTTGCTTGCGCTGCGGCCGTGTTGCAGGATGTTGCTTGCGCCGCCTACCGCTACTGCTACTTGTACCATGGCTCTGCTACTTGCCGCCGCCCCCCGTGCTGCTGCTTGCGCCGCGGCCCTGGCAGCAGTGCTGGAGAAAGGAGACGTGGAAGAATGGAGAAAAGTGAGAGAGAGTTTTTCCATTTTTTAATGGGATGAATGGGCCCACCTATAATTGACATACACAGCGAGGGTAAAATGTGCAGAGAATGTTTCAGAGATGGTCAAAGGCCTTTGACCGGACGGAAACGGCATGGAGGGTATTTTCATAAGGGACAAAGTTCAGCCCTGTTTTTTAGTGGTAAAGATGAGACTCGGAGCAAATTAGGGGGAAACATGGAATTGTTCCTAACTTCAATAATCTGAGAAATAAATATCACACGAGTTTCAAATATTTTATTATTTCAGGGACAACTGTTTCAATAATTTCAACTTGTGCACTAATTTTAGAAACAATAATTTTGATAATTTCATTTGTTTTCACATATCACAATCCACATTTTACAAATCACACTTATCACAAACCATATTTTGCAAGCGTCAGTAACTCCTAATAAATATTACTACACAATTTCACAAATCAGAAAGTTGACTTCATTTCACATGTTGAAGATAAGAGAAACTAATGAAACATATATGTTTCACACAAATTCACAAGCTGAATACATGTTTTCAACAACTAATGCAACAAAGATTCATAAGATGAACCAAATAGATATCATGTAGATTTCACAACTTAGATTTCAATCTATTATTTGAATTCCAAGACAGGGACCTCACCCCTTGGCCAGACCATGGAAGGAGGGGAGGAACTCTCCAAATTCTTTAGAGGAGAATGACAAGAACGCACATCACCACCACGTCCGTAGAGGGCGCAAAGCGGGGGAGGACGCCCATCTGAGGAAGAAGCTCAGGGAGCAGGAAAAGGACCTCCCCCAGTGGATGATGCTGCAACACCTCACCCGTGCCATCCAACGGGACGACGAGATCCACTTGTAGTGGGATCGCCAACCACCTGCTCATCAACCAAAAGAGGGATGGGGAGGGGCTAGGCTAGTCTTGGAGGAGAGCGACAAGGATGAAGATGATCATGGGTGTGGTCGCAGTCAACGGCTCCAGAGTCGGTGTGGTCTTACAAGTTACGCTGGGGGGGGGG
>NW_025233789.1:2787-7709 GCF_018294505.1 Triticum aestivum | reverse complement strand
TTTTTTATTATGGGAAAAGGTGATCTGCATAGCTTAGATCAAGTGGTAATTTTCGACAAAGGAACATGTCTTGACAAGTTGAAAATAATGAATTGCCCACCTCTGGCGTTGAAGCACCTTCTGGTGCTAACCTCTTTGAAAACATTGACTATAGAATTTTTAGTTGGTTTGGTTGGAGCTGTAGGAGCTTAGGGTGATTTGGAATGGCAGCTACCTATTAAGTATATGAAGGTCGGTAGCTTACATGGTAATAGTGAGAAGGAGTTGACAGAGCTCATTCCCCACCTCCCAAGGCTCTCCAAGTTGGAAATAATGGAATGTAAAAACATAAAATAGTTGGTAGAATGTCAGGGCTTGCAGACTCTCCTTACCACCGGTGGCCAGCTCAACAAATTGAAAGGCATTCACACCCCTAGGCTCTTTGCTGGTTGGGATCACAACCCCAGATGGGCTTTGGAGGATATTGAAGTAGAAGACCAGCAAACACAACTTGTCTAATCCACATTACGAGATTTCTGCACGGAGGAGGTCGCATGAATTTTTGCTGCACCCATCTGCAGATTCCTCTTTTCCTCCCTCACCAAGATGGAACTTCAGGGGATATCGTCCAAAGGGATGGAGTGCTTTAGCAAGGAGAAAGAGTATGGCATGTAGCTCCTCTCTTCCCTCCATGAACTAAAGTTTTGGTGTTTCCGCGATCTTAAGCAACTCCCTGTATGGTTTCAAATAAGGCAGGTTGCCTCTGCTATTCATTGCAGTGGACTAATAGGCTGGGTTTTGGGCATTTTCAGGGCATCCAATTGTGATCGGACGGCTTCCGATTAGGGTAAGTTTTAGTGGGCCTTTAGGGTATCGAGATATGGGGGAAATCGGCTATCTGCTTAGACATTTGATTTAGGATAATACCTACAATTTAAACCGGTTATAGTGCCTCACTCGTTTAATTGGTCAAGTATCAAACGCCCTCCGAATCAGATGAAATTTGACAGGCGGCTAGTTATAATATAATATGATTGCTCGCAACCTTCTGACTCGTTACGAGACCGTTTAATCCCGCTGTATAAAATATGTTTTAAATGATCTCGTGGTCTGGTCGCGTCCATGTGTCTGATTGGTCTGAAAAAGGTCAATGATGGAAAGGGCTAATGTTCACCTCTTCTAGAGAAGTGACAATCAACAAACATATATAATTTTATTAAAACACCTTGATAATTCCGGTACGAGTGCAATGTACTGCCGATGCAACAAAAATGATGCCATCATGAATGCAACGAGCAAATAATTATCACGATATAATAATTATAACACAAAAGAATCTGGAGAACTAGCCTCGGGCTGCTATAAATCATGCACTTTTGCTTATTGTCATCACTAACACAAGGTTGTGTTGGCAAGCAACTAGTAACATAAAGAATTGTTGGAACTAAAATATTGTCTGTTAGTGGTGATACTTATGCAACAAATTCTATAAGTATGACCAATTATCTTACAAACATGATTACGGGAAAACCACTGGTATGCATTACGTCAACAACACATCTCTTTATTTCTACATCAACAATGGCATAACATATTAGGGGGTCACTTGTAATTTCCTCTTGATAGGTTAGAGTCTTGATATTTTTTTTGTTTATACAATAGGAATTTATGGATAAAATACTATTTTTTTTATACTTTTGAGAGGATATAATGTCATATTCTTAACACCACTTAAACTTAACCACTATACAACAATTATGGTAAAGTGCACACTAAACTGGGACAATGAAAACCACATGACATAGGAAAATACTATCTAGGAACTGTGACCGATATGGTAATATCATTAATACTGCATGATTCGGGAGCACAAGATGCCCCATGATTTTCCACTCTTACATTGAAATATGCTGGTTGTTTAGGCTCGGCCATGATCATTCTCTGATTGCTTAGCATCGCAACAACATCGGCCATGGTTGGTCTATCAGATGCATTATCTTGTACACACAACAATGCTATGTTAATGCATCTCATCATCTCTATTGGGTTACTCTTGGAAACCAATGATGCATCAGCGAGATCAATCAACCTTCCCTCTTTCCATAATTGCCATGCCTATTTGCAAATTCATCACATAATGAAGGTTATATATTGAATAAATATATCACATGATTAAGTTTGGGTTTATTTGCTCACATATCCAAGGAGATTGATGAAATCTCCACATTGTCGGCTACCAGAATTCCGTTTTCCACTAATGATCTCAAAAATAACAACACCAAAGCTGAAGACATCGGATTTAATAGAGAAGATGCCTTCTGAAGCATACTCAGGGGGCATGTAGCCGCTAAAATGTTAAATAATACATATAAAAGGTCATTGTATATAGTTGAATTCTAATATAAATATTCATGAGTAGATTTATTCCTTGGAAACTTACTATGTACCGAACACTCTTCTTGTAGTGTTTTGTTCAATGCTATTTGAGTTGAATATTTTTGCTAGCCCAAAGTCTGAAATTTTTGGATTCATTTCGCTATCCAAGAGAATGTTGCTCGGTTTAAGATCTCGATGTATGACGCGCAATTGGGAGTGCTTATGTAGGTAAAGAAGTCCATGAGCTATTCCTTGAATTATTGCTAAAAGTGTGGACCAATCTAGCAAAGCTCTTTTATTTTCATCTGCAAATCAATTAGATATTATTATTACAAGGGAAAAAAGATATGAAAAATGACAAAGAGTTGTACTCTAAGAAATTGAAATGCATCTCTGTTATCTAGGGACTGGAACTATAATCATGGGGGCAAACAGAAACACAATCGTATTTTTAGTCATTTTTGTGTGTCAACAGACAATATTTAATCTAAATTAAAACTCCAAATGCATACCAAAGATGAAGGAAGCCAAGCTTTTGTTTGACAAATATTCATAGACCAATATTTTCTCGTCTTCATGAGAGCAACAACCTAAGAGCCTAACCAAATTCCTATGCTTGAGTTTGGCTATGAGCTGGACTTCATTTTTGAACTCTGTGAAACCTTGACCCGAATGTGGAGCAAGTCTCTTAAGTGCTATCTCTGATCCCTCGGGTAACTGGCCCTGGGAAAAAATATATTCAAAATGTTAGTCTGTCTCAGTACACCACTCCCAGTTACGAATTATCAGTTAGGTTGGTAACAGGAACGTTGCCTCTGCCTCATGAATTATATGTGTCAGTCATATAATAATAATTCTAATTTATGCAATCATGTTAATTTGGCAAATATATACACATACTAGAATTACCTTGCAGACAGTGCCAAAGCCACATTCTCCAAGTTTGTTTTCTTCTGAAAAATTATTTGTGGCCACTAGTACCTGTTCAAACTCAAACATGGAGAACTCTGAATTCTTCCCTTGCCATCCTAGTTCTTCCTCTCCCGCTTTACCTGAGTTTGAGTAGTATATGGTTGAGAACTCTGAATTAATCTCTCTTGAAGTAATGATAGATGCCAAAGCCACATTGACATTGAAGTAATTAACAGTGACATTCTAATTTAAACAATAGTATAGTGGAAATTGTTTCAGTAACTAATAAGCAATAACTATATAATACCTCTTCTTTTCCTTGTAATCCGACGGGAGCAAAAGATGAAGCACAGAAATGCTGCTGCCACTATAGGAACTATAACTATGGGAATTGCCCACAGTTTGCTCATACTCCCTAACATGATAATGTTAGCTTTGACTCATAATCTCTCTTATGATCATGTAGGCAGAAATCACTAGCAACCACGGGGACATACTCTTGCGTTTTGCCGGAGTCGGAGCTAGCGACGGCGCCGGCGGTGGCGTGAGGCGCAGCGTCGCTTCACCGCCATAGAACCGATACGCCTCGTACCTGAAATAACACCGTATGGCATTGATCTGTGCTCCCATGCGTAGGGACATGGTGGCGTTGACCACGCCGAGGAGACGACGCAGGCACGCCAAGCAGTCGACGGTGGATGCGTCTGGTCTGCACTGCGCCAAGGAGCGCACCATCGGGAAGGTCGTGCCGCTGTCCATGATGCCTGTGGCAAATCGCATCGGCGCCGCGCTGGCCGCCTTCTCCACCGTCTGCACCAGAAGCTCACGGATGAGGCCGGTGATGAGGCGGACCTCATCCGCATCGCCGGTGATGTTCTTGTCGTTCCATCTCTCGACTGGCGTGTCATCGCCGCCGTTTTCGCCAGACGGCGGCGCGATGATGTCGTCTGTGGAGTAGACGAGGATACAGCGGTCACCGTAGTCGTGGTAGGTGCCGTTGTAGCACTGCTGCGGCGCAGCGTTCAACACCTTGTCAGTCATGTTGCTGACGCACTCGCGGCAGTAGGACTGGTTGGAGATGACGCCGACGATGTCGCCGCGGCAGATCGTGAATGCGTAGACTATGTCGGGGGCTCGGCCGAAGGCGGCAGTGGCGAAGCGTACCGGGGAGGAGGAGGTGTTATTTGGGAGGGTGACCAAGGTGGCCTTAAGGTTGTCGCACAACATATCGGCGGCCGCGAGGAACGGTGCAAGTAGGAGGAGCAGGAGGACGACGCCGACGGTGGCCATGGCCCGACTGGCTAGGCTGCTTCTTGTTCTTCTTCTGCCAGACTATCAACTCGGTGCCTTTATATATTTGCAGCTCACAGTCAATTTCTTGGACAAGAAACTTTGTTCAGGTTTTCCTTCTTGAAAAGGAGGATATATAAATCTCGGCCTTTGCGTCCATTAATGCAGACTGGGTCTTGTTATTTCAGTTGTTTCTAGTTAACAGGTAGTACCTTATACTATATGGTTCCAGTCTCACCAAGTATAAATGTTTTTTAATCTCGAAAAGAAAAGAAGTACTAGTGTTTTCAAGTTAACCTGACTAGCTAGACTGCTTCTTGTTGTTCTTCTGCTAGATGATCAACTCACCAGGCCTTTAAAAAAAA
>NW_025233789.1:0-1238 GCF_018294505.1 Triticum aestivum | reverse complement strand
TAAGACTACATGCATCATACTACCAAGTCTTGGTACCCTTGTCTTAATTTATCTTTTGTTATAAACTTCTGTTGTGTATGATGTCAACTTGATTAAGAGTGAAACCATATGTTAAATAATTATTTTATTAGTTTTCTTTAGACAAATTTATTAGTTAGGTGACGGCAAACCAAATGATGGCGGGTAGCAATACGGGCTAAATTTAGTCCATTAGCCAACTAATTTCCCCCCACCTAGGTAGGTAGCTACATACAACTTAAGTTATTTCCCTCAAAATAAAATAGATGAATATAAAGCCTTCACTATGTTATTGTTGTGGCGGCTAACAAGCTACTAACAACTTTCTCTTATTACCTAGAACCAACCAATGTATAGAGGAGACTGCAAGAAATAGCTAGACTACAAGTATCATACTACCAAGTCTTGGTACCCTTGTCTTAATTTATATTTTGATACGTTTGTTATATATGATGCACATTTGGTTAGAGGAAACCATACGTTAAATAAATGATGTCATTATGTGATGGCATCATGTGGAGTAGGTGTACATGCATGCATTGAGCAGCAAATCTAATAAGGAGCAGTGGCGTGCATGCACCATCCTGGGAGCATCCCGGTTGTTTTTCTTCCATAGTAAGCACAGAGTCTTCTCCCCCTTGGACAATGGTGGGAGGCTAGATTGTTCGACAGAGTAGGTCACTTCTTGTGAGGGGCGGCCCTACGTAGGTCTACCCGGTGTCACTGGACACCGTGTAAAATTTCCTCTTGCCTTATATAGAGGTCACGTATTTGGCTTGGACACCGGTCAGCCAGCCCTAACTTCGCAACTGACGTGTGTATCGTCTTTCCCGGCCGCTCGCGAGCCTCTATCTCCCATCGGATGGTCGACTCGGCGACTGGCAGATCGCTCATATATTATAATAAAATGGTCCTCTACATACCTTAATTTTATCTATTTTTTCAAATTTGTATTACTAGGAAATTCAAAATTAATGGTATTACAACTGGGAATCAAAATGATGGGATTTGCCAATTTACTTTGATGATTCACGTCTATTTGGATTTTTTTCTCGACAGGACACAATGAAAAGACACAATGTCCAGTAAGTTCAACTTCACAAACATATTGTACAATTCTGTCAATGAATACTTGTTGATTTTATTCTCGAATCTGCAAACACATATATGTAACTCTTTGTGCACTTGCACTAACATATATAGACTTGCGAATCATAGGG
>NW_025233788.1:0-7714 GCF_018294505.1 Triticum aestivum | reverse complement strand
TTTAAATGAGTTCTGAGTTTCAATGGAGGAGAAAATGTATAGTAATAAATTAAAAGGTTATGAAAAACTACTAAAAATTATGTGACTCCTACATTTATAAGTTATTGTTGGATTTTCAAATGGCGGCATACGCAATTTCGAAACAAGAAACGAATCAAGGCTTCTATCACTTGTCGGTAATGCTATTTAAACAAGTATTCAGTTTCGCCAAAATAGAAAATCTACCATGATGGATCAAAACGGTTAAAAATTGTACCAAATTGTCTAATTTCTATAGGTAAGTTGCTATCTGAGGTGCATATAGATACACGGACTACCCTCGAATCATGAAATGGTGGAAATGATTTCGGAATATGTCAATGACGCTTTATTAATAAGTGTTCAAGTTTCAATGAAATGAAAATCTATAGTGATGGATCAAAAGGGAATAAAATTGGTGATGAAATAATATGATTACTAGTTATAAATTGGTATACGAGATCAATATGGTCGAACATACAACTTCCAAAGGTTGAAAGGAAGAAATGCTGATGGAATTTCTAAATGATGCTATTTAAGTAAGTTTCTTTTAAGCGAAACAAATATACGGTAACGGATCAAAAATTTAAGTAAAGGTGCTAAACATGAATAATTTATGTGGATAAGCTGTTCGAAATCCATACGGCGGTCGAGACTACTCTCGAAGAATGGAATGATCGAAAGGTTTTTATAATTTGTTGAATGTCCTATTTAAATGAGTTCTAAGTTTCAATGGAGGAGAAAATGTATAGTAATAAATTAAAAGGTTATGAAAAACTACTAAAAATTATGTGACTCCTACATTTATAAGTTATTGTTGGATTTTCAAATGGCGGCATACGCAATTTCGAAACAAGAAACGAATCAAGGCTTCTATCACTTGTCGGTAATGCTATTTAAACAAGTATTCCGTTTTGCCAAAATAGAAAATCTACCATGATGGATCAAAACGGTTAAAAATTGTACCAAATTGTCTAATTTCTATAGGTAAGTTGCTATCTGAGGTGCAGATAGATACACGGACTACCCTCGATTCATGAAATTTTGGAAATGATTTCGGAATATGTCAATGACGCTTCATTAATAAGTTTTCAGTTTTCAATGAAATGAAAATCTATAGTGATGGATCAAAAGGGAATAAAATTGGTGATGAAATAATATGATTACTAGTTATAAATTGTTATACGAGATCAATATGGTCGAACATACAACTTCCAATGGTTGAAAGGAAGAAATGCTGATGGAATTTCTAAATGATGCTATTTAAGTAAGTTTCTTTTAAGCGAAACAAATATACAGTAACGGATCAAAAGTTTAAGTAAGGTGCTAAACATGAATAATTTATGTGGATAAGCTGTTCGGCTTCCATACGGCGCTCGAGACTACAATCGAAGAATGGAATGATGGAAAGGTTGTTATAATGTGTCGAATGTCCTATTTAAATAAGTTCTGAGTTTCAATGGAGGAGAAAATGTAAAGTAATAAATCAAAAGGTTATCAAAAATACTAAATATTATGTGACTCCTACATATATAAGTTATCGTAGGATTTTCAAATGGCGGCATACGCAATTTCGAAAAAAGAAATGAAGCAAGGCTTCTATCACTTGTCGGTAATGCTATTTAAACAAGTATTCAGTTTCGCCAAAATAGAAAATCTACCATGATGGATCAAAACGGTTAACAATTGTACCAAATTGTCTAATTTCTAGAGGTAAGTTGCTATCTGAGGTGCATATAGATGCACGGACTACCCTCGAAGCATGAAATGGTGGAAATGATTTCGGAATATGTCACTGACGCTTCATTAATAAGTTTTCATTTCTCCATGAAATGAAAATCTATAGTGATGGATCAAAAGGGAATAAAATTGGTGATGAAATAATATGATTACTAGTTATAAATTGTTATACGAGATCAATATGATAGAACATACAACTTCCAAAGGTTGAAAGGAAGAAATGCTGATGGAATTTCTAAATGATGCTATTTAAGTAAGTTTCTTTTAAGCGAAAAAATATACGGTAACGGATAAAAAGTTTAATTAAAGGTGCTAAACATGAATAATTTATGTGGATAAGCTGTTCGGCTTCCATACGGCGGTCGAGACTACTCTCGAAGAATGGAATGATGGAAAGGTTTTTATAATTTGTTGAATGTCCTATTTAAATGAGTTCTGAGTTTCAATGGAGGAGAAAATGTATAGTAATAAATTAAAAGGTTATGAAAAACTACTAAAAATTATGTGACTCCTACATTTATAAGTTATTGTTGGATTTTCAAATGGCGGCATACGCAATTTCGAAACAAGAAACGAATCAAGGCTTCTATCACTTGTCGGTAATGCTATTTAAACAAGTATTCAGTTTCGCCAAAATAGAAAATCTACCATGATGGATCAAAACGGTTAAAAATTGTACCAAATTGTCTAATTTCAATAGGTAAGTTGCTATCTGAGGTGCATATAGATACACGGACTACCCACGAATCATGAAATGGTGGAAATGATTTCGGAATATGTCAATGACGCTTCATTAATAAGTTTTCAGTTTTCAATGAAATGAAAATCTATAGTGATGGATCAAAAGGGAATAAAACTGGTGATGAAATAATATGATTACTAGTTAAAATTGTTATACGAGATCAATTCGGTCGAACATACAACTTCCAAAGGTTGAAAGAAGAAATGCTGATGGAATTTCTAAATGATGATATTTAAGTAAGTTTCTTTTAAGCGAAACAAATATACGGTAACGGATCAAAAGTTTAAGTAAAGGTGCTAAACATGAATAATTTGTGTGGATAAGCTGTTCGAAATCCATACGGCGGTCGAGACTACTCTCGAAGAATGGAATGATCGAAAGGTTTTTATAATTTGTTGAATGTCCTATTTTAAACGAGTTCTGAGTTTCAATGGAGGAGAAAATGTATAGTAATAAATTAAAAGGTTATGAAAAAACTACTAAAAATTATGTGACTCCTACATTTATAAGTTATTGTTGGATTTTCAAATGGCGGCATACGCAATTTCGAAACAAGAAACGAATCAAGGCTTCTATCACTTGTCGGTAATGCTATTTAAACAAGTATTCAGTTTCGCCAAAATAGAAAATCTACCATGATGGATCAAAACGGTTAAAAATTGTACCAAATTGTCTAATTTCAATAGGTAAGTTGCTATCTGAGGTGCATATAGATACACGGACTACCCACGAATCATGAAATGGTGGAAATGATTTCGGAATATGTCAATGACGCTTCATTAATAAGTTTTCAGTTTTCAATGAAATGAAAATCTATAGTGATGGATCAAAAGGGAATAAAATTGGTGATGAAATAATATGATTACTAGCTAAAATTGTTATACGAGATCAATTTGGTCGAACATACAACTTCCAAAGGTTGAAAGAAGAAATGCTGATGGAATTTCTAAATGATGATATTTAAGTAAGTTTCTTTTAAGCGAAACAAATATACGGTAACGGATCAAAAGTTTAAGTAAAGGTGCTAAACATGAATAATTTATGTGGATAAGCTGTTCGAAATCCATACGGCGGTCGAGACTACTCTCGAAGAATGGAATGATCGAAAGGTTTTTATAATTTGTTGAATGTCCTATTTAAATGAGTTCTGAGTTTCAATGGAGGAGAAAATGTATAGTAATAAATTAAAAGGTTATGAAAAACTACTAAAAATTATGTGACTCCTACATTTATAAGTTATTGTTGGATTTTCAAATGGCGGCATACGCAATTTCGAAACAAGAAACGAATCAAGGCTTCTATCACTTGTCGGTAATGCTATTTAAACAAGTATTCAGTTTCGCCAAAATAGAAAATCAACCATGATAGATCAAAACGGTTAAAAATTGTACCAAATTGTCTAATTTCTATAGGTAAGTTGCTATCTGAGGTGCATATAGATACACGGACTACCCTCGAATCATGAAATGGTGGAAATGATTCCGGAATATGTCAATGACGCTTCATTAATAAGTTTTCAGTTTTCAATGAAATGAAAATCTATAGTGATGGATCAAAAGGAATAAAATTGGTGATGAAATAATATGATTACTAGTTATAAATTGTTATACGAGATCAATATGGTCGAACATACAACTTCCATAGGTTGAAAGGAAGAAATGCTGATGGAATTTCTAAATGATACTATTTAAGTAAGTTTCTTTTAAGCGAAACAAATATACGGTAACGGATCAAAAGTTTAAGTAAAGGTGCTAAACATGAATAATTTATGTGGATAAGCTGTTCGGCTTCCATACGGCGCTCGAGACTACAATCGAAGAATGGAATGATGGAAAGTTTGTTATAATGTGTCAAATGTCCTATTTAAATGAGTTCTGAGTTTCAATGGAGGAGAAAATGTAAAGTAATAAATCAAAAGGTTATCAAAAATACTAAAAATTATGTGACTCCTACATATATAAGTTATCGTAGGATTTTCAAATGGCGGCATACGCAATTTCGAAACAAGAAACGAAGCAAGGCTTCTATCACTTGTCGGTAATGCTATTTAAACAAGTATTCGGTTTCGCCAAAATAGAAAATATACCATGATGGATCAAAACGGTTAACAATTGTACCTAATTGTCTAATTTCTATAGGTAAGTTGCTATCTGAGGTGCATATAGATACACGGAGTACCCACGAATCATGAAATGGTGGAAATGATTTCGGAATATGTCAATGACGCTTCATTAATAAGTTTTCAGTTTTCAATGAAATGAAAATCTATAGTGATGGATCAAAAGGGAATAAAATTGGTGATGAAATAATATGATTACTTGTTATAAATTGTTATACGAGATCAATATGGTCGAACATACAACTTCCAAAGGTTGAAAGGAAGAAATGCTGATGGAATTTCTAAATGATGCTATTTAAGTAAGTTTCTTTTAAGCGAAACAAATATACGGTAACGGATCAAAAGTTTAAGTAAAGGTGCTAAACATGAATAATTTATGTGGATAAGCTGTTCGAAATCCAAACGGCGGTCGAGACTACTCTCGAAGAATGGAATGATCGAAAGGTTTTTATAATTTGTTGAATGTCCTATTTAAATGAGTTCAGAGTTTCAATGGAGGAGAAATTGTATAGTAATAAATTAAAAGGTTATGAAAAACTACTAAAAATTATGTGACTCCTACATTTATAAGTTATTGTTGGATTTTCAAATGGCGGCATACGCAATTTCGAAACAAGAAACGAATCAAGGCTTCTATCACTTGTCGGTAATGCTATTTAAACAAGTATTCAGTTTCGCCAAAATAGAAAATCTACCATGATGGATCAAAACGGTTAAAAATTGTACCAAATTGTCTAATTTCTATAGGTAAGTTGCTATCTGAGGTGCATATAGATACACGGACTACCCTCGAATCATGAAATGGTGGAAATGATTTCGGAATATGTCAATGACGCTTTATTAATAAGTGTTCAAGTTTCAATGAAATGAAAATCTATAGTGATGGATCAAAAGGGAATAAAATTGGTGATGAAATAATATGATTACTAGTTATAAATTGTTATACGAGATCAATATGGTCGAACATACAATTTCCAAAGGTTGAAAGGAAGAAATGCTGATGGAATTTCTAAATGATGCTATTTAAGTAAGTTTCTTTCAAGCGAAAAAAATATACGGTAACAGATCAAAAATTTAAGTAAAGGTGCTAAACATGAATAATTTATGTGGATAAGCTGTTCGAAATCCATACGGCGGTCGAGACTACTCTCGAAGAATGGAATGATCGAAAGGTTTTTATAATTTGTTGAATGTCCTATTTAAATGAGTTCTGAGTTTCAGTGGAGGAGAAAATGTATAGTAATAAATTAAAAAGGTTATGAAAAACTACTAAAAATTATGTGACTCCTACATTTATAAGTTATTGTTGGATTTTCAAATGGCGGCATACGCAATTTCGAAACAAGAAACGAATCAAGGCTTCTATCACTTGTCGGTAATGCTATTTAAACAAGTATTCAGTTTCGCCAAAATAGAAAATCTACCATGATGGATCAAAACGGTTAAAAATTGTACCAAATTGTCTAATTTCTATAGGTAAGTTGCTATCTGAGGTGCATATAGATACACGGACTACCCTCGAATCATGAAATGGTGGAAATGATTTCGGAATATGTCAATGACGCTTTATTAATAAGTGTTCAAGTTTCAATGAAATGAAAATCTATAGTGATGGATCAAAAGGGAATAAAATTGGTGATGAAATAATATGATTACTAGTTATAAATTGTTATACGAGATCAATATGGTCGAACATACAACTTCCAAAGGTTGAAAGGAAGAAATGCTGATGGAATTTCTAAATGATGCTATTTAAGTAAGTTTCTTTTAAGCGAAACAAATATACGGTAACGGATCAAAAGTTTAAGTAAAGGTGCTAAACATGATTAATTTATGTGGATAAGCTGTTCGAAATCCATACGGCGGTCGAGACTACTCTCGAAGAATGGAATGATCGAAAGGTTTTTATAATTTGTTGAATGTCCTATTTAAATGAGTTCTGAGTTTCAATGGAGGAGAAAATGTATAGTAATAAATTAAAAGGTTATGAAAAACTACTAAAAATTATGTGACTCCTACATTTATAAGTTATTGTTGGATTTTCAAATGGCGGCATACGCAATTTCGAAACAAGAAACGAATCAAGGCTTCTATCACTTGTCGGTAATGCTATTTAAACAAGTATTCAGTTTCGCCAAAATAGAAAATCTACCATGATGGATCAAAACGGTTAAAAATTGTACCAAATTGTCTAATTTCTAGAGGTAAGTTGCTATCTGAGGTGCATATAGATGCACGGACTACCCTCGAAGCATGAAATGGTGGAAATGATTTCGGAATATGTCACTGACGCTTCATTAATAAGTTTTCATTTCTCAATGAAATGAAAATCTATAGTGATGGATCAAAAGGGAATAAAATTGGTGATGAAATAATATGATTACTAGTTATAAATTGTTATACGAGATCAATATGGTCGAACATACAACTTCCAAAGGTTGAAAGGAAGAAATGCTGATGGAATTTCTAAATGATGCTATTTAAGTAAGTTTCTTTTAAGCGAAAAAAATATACGGTAACGGATCAAAAATTTAAGTAAAGGTGCTAAACATGAATAAATTATGTGGATAAGCTGTTCGAAATCCATACGGCGGTCGAGACTACTCTCGAAGAATGGAATGATCGAAAGGTTTTTATAATTTGTTGAATGTCCTATTTAAATGAGTTCTGAGTTTCAATGGAGGAGAAAATGTATAGTAATAAATTAAAAGGTTATGAAAAACTACTAAAAATTATGTGACTCCTACATTTATAAGTTACTGTTGGATTTTCAAATGGCGGCATACGCAATTTCGAAACAAGAAACGAATCAAGGCTTCTATCACTTGTCGGTAATGCTATTTAAACAAGTATTCCGTTTTGCCAAAATAGAAAATCTACCATGATGGATCAAAACGGTTAAAAATTGTACCAAATTGTCTAATTTCTATAGGTAAGTTGCTATCTGAGGTGCAGATAGATACACGGACTACCCTCGATTCATGAAATTTTGGAAATGATTTCGGAATATGTCAATGACGCTTCATTAATAAGTTTTCAGTTTTCAATGAAATGAAAATCTATAGTGATGGATCAAAAGGGAATAAAATTGGTGA
>NW_025233787.1:0-7714 GCF_018294505.1 Triticum aestivum | reverse complement strand
TAATGGATGAATTTGCTTATCACCGGAAATGGAAGAGACCCATGGTAGAATGGCACATTGGCGGTGCAAGCTGGGAACAAAATGCAAATGCTGGGAATGATTCTGGTAACTGGGGAAGAACCCAACAATAGAGAGTGAATTCACTGTTTGAAAAGGTCATAGCATTGCCGAGGAAACTGAGAGCACTATACAGTTAATGCCGACGATCAAACCTAGCACTTGCGCGTGCTCTCAAGAACTTGAGCATTTCCATAATCATCAAGGTTTTACCAACATCCGTGTCAAGGATCCTGGCAACACAACTTGCTACCATGATGAATGATGATGGATGATGCAGATGCAAGGAAGATAACACTTTCTCAGATTTCACCTTAGCGAGGCCAAGGAACCAAAATCTGCATGATCGACCGAGAGACATTTATCACTCGGCTTCTAATGTTCTCCTTGATGTGCTAGCGTAACCCATCCATAGATATGGTTTGATATCTAGAACATCAAGTAAAAGGTCGGACTTCGGGATCTCAAAAATCCATAGGGGCAACTAGGGAGTAAATCCTAAGAAATCCCTATGGGAAGGTGGCCAACTTCCTCAAACAAGATACTATAATAATAGGCCTACCGGATGGGTGTGTTGGCCACGACATCCACCTTACCGGTTATCGAGAGACCAATATTATAGTTCTTGGGAAATGTTCCAACCATCACATCTGCCTGAGATTCAGATCTGGTTGGTGTCAGGATATTCCAGACTCATCGAGTCTAGGAAGAAAAACGAAAGTTTGCAACACAAATCAACGAGATGACGTTGCGAGATTCTCGGGAAATGAACTACGATAGTAAGCTACAAAACATGAGCTGGTTCTGCTACAAACATGTGAACACGTTGTCCCAGACAAACATGATCACATGGTAGTCTTACAATAAAACACTACCGAGTTCAGGTGGGGAACCATCATCGAGGATATCAGAGTCTTGTGCTTTACCATGGATTAACACTTAACTCCTTTTCTTGAACAAATCAGTCAGTGGCTTGGGGTGCTACGGAACACATATAGAATGGAGGTTGCAAGTCTCCGAACCACAGAATACTTCGCACGTATGCATGACTGATTTGGGATGATTCCAGAGGAAGCAAAACTAACTTTCTCAAATTCACGGCGGCAACTTTCACCAAATTCACGTGTATAAGAGGAAGTCACTCCTTTCATCAAACAAGTACTTCATGAGCTAGCATGAAGAAAATTCTTTCAAAAGTTTCCAACACTAACTTAATGTTCAGCAAAATTATGGAGAAGACAAGGATGTTGTCGATGGGCTCAACAACAATTCATCCAGGTTTCCATATAAAAGGAATTCCATAGTTAAGTGAACACAATGATAGCATTGATCAGACCAAAAGATGTAATGGTGTATGCTCGAGGAAAATCCACGAGTAAGACAACATTACGAACATCGTTGGTTCTGACTTGATTTGAGGATAGCCCATACTCAAATCAAAGTTTTGGTTAGGACGATAGGTCCAGCAATTGATCGCGAGGATCAATCAATGAAGACATCACCTTTCTTCAACACACACTACACCAGAATATCCCTTTGGAACGAACTAAGTCAGACAAGCTTTTATCTTCCAACTCTCCAAGTTGTTGTCTAGCTTAACCAACTAGCTCCGGGATATCCAACACAGATTCTTGGAGAAAGGGTGGTTCACAAGAAACTGACTTGATCACGAGCTCAACATAACAGTCAGGGGACAACCTGGTAATACTTTCGAGAAGATATTCGGAAAACCACGAACCACCGGTATGTTACTAAGTTCGAGAACAATCTCGCTTTTGAGGGCAAGACGATATGATCAAATGAGTGAGGACTTGACAAGATCCTAATTCATCAATCGAAGGGTGCACCGAAATAAGGACTAGGTAGCACGATCAGTCTTAGGGTGATGATTCAAAAATCAACACGCTAAGAATGAGGTTATTGTCCATTTAACTACCCAGCAACAGAGTTGCTAGGAGTATAGATTTCACACATCATGATTCACTTGTCGGCATTCCGGTTCAACAACACGGGGACCGAGAAATGAATAATGATGGCGAGAAGTATCACTGCACCAAGTATTCACAAGAGCCGGTGCAATTCTCATGAAAATCCTGATATAAGAGATGGTAATACTCCAAGGTAGAGCAGAACAAAATATGGATTAGCAATTTGATCTGCGGAGCACAATTTCTTTGACCCAATCCTGTATATGGAAGAGGTACTGGAGTTTGTTTCTCCTAGTCATTCCAGAATAGAATGGCTTGACGGACCACAAGAGTAATAGGCATCGATAAACGAACGCACGCATACTCTTGACTACCAATTGATAGACGGGGGTTGGAATACAGCTAAAGAGGGACAACTCAAAAGAACATAAGATTTTCTGAGTTGTGGATGCATGGATTAGCATGTCGAACGAGTTTGACATATTTCTCCCGGACAATCCATGCGGAAAGGTAGAACTGGCAGAGTCACAATTATGAATGGAGAACCCATCGAGAGCACTCCTGTTATGATCTTTTGATCCAACAAACTACTGCCATAAGTGGTTCATAGTATTTGGAAGAAGGAAATACCACGGACCTCGAGGACTAATGCAAAGGTTACTAATAACCTAAAGGAACTAGCAAACACTATCAACATGAAGTAAGTGGAGTGAATCTCGGGTTCAAAACCCAGGAGTAGAATACCTACTACTAAGTAGCATCACGGAATGCTTTCGGGAATAAAGGCCAGAATGATCACACTGGGAACACAAAACATGGCTAGACTACTAGATGATCCCCTGAGACACCTAGGGTCATAATAATAACTCCAACATAAAGGTCGAGGCAGTAGAGTACCTCAACTCAACAATTGTGTGATTAACCTGGACTAAAAGACATTGAAACCAGAGGAAAAGGATTTTGCAAATGCATCAGATTGTTTAGAAACCTGGGATGACTCGGACAGCATAACGGCTGTAAATGCTCAGAAAAGATTTGAGACATTCACAAAAATGGTGGCATAACCACTCAGAAGCACAATATCAAGGTTTCGAGATCAACAGTTAACACACAGAAGTCGTAGGAACTGAACTCAAGCTTAAAACCAACAATCTTATAAGTCTATAGATTAGAAACACGTGATCCTGATAGAAAGAGGAGATAGCCCAGTTCCTTAACCCCGCAGAAAAGATAAGATGACTCAGATCAGAAGGCATAAGGTATAAGGAGTAAAAAGAGCCTTACGTTCCATCCCACAATCAATTCCCTTATGTAACTAAAGCATTTCTAGACTCAACTTCGACCAGTTTGGCTTGGTAATCCTGCAGGTAGTCAAGCTCTGATACCAACGCTGTTAGGACCCCGACTCAATGCCACATCGATCTAGCATGTAACACCTCATATCACTTTGCGGCCTCACGCACGGTATTCCCACGGGTGTCGCCTTACCTTTGCCCGGGACCGTTTGCGCCTTTTGGCACACGTATATGATAGTGTCGCTAGCATCCATATGATAAGGAGCCCGGGCTGACATGGCTAGTCGTAAACCCAAAGTGGCACAAACTTACAGGGACAAGCATCCATGACCCAGCATCGAACGTGTCGGTCAGCAGCGAGTGAATCCAGGCTGTAGCACTGGGCTAGCAGGACTCCGGTGAACCGGGCTGTAGTGGGCTAACAGGACTCCGGTATTCATCGCGTGACATTTCCCCGAAGGGACAGACACAGGAACGAAGAAGGACACATGCCGGCCAGCCTAAGTGTTCCGGAGCAGTAGCAAGCTACCATGGCTCAGTGGAAACACTAGGAGACATTTCCCGGTAAGAGAGGCTACTAAGGATAAACAACTAGATAGTCAGATCCCACACATACCAAGCATTTCAATAACATACACACAATATGCTCGATATGTGCAAATACAACATTGCATCACAACATGACTCTACAACTCAAGTATTTATTCCTTAGGCTCCGAGGAGCGAGATATTACAAACAGGGGTCTCATGACCCAACATTCAGAGCATACAAATCAAAGCACAAACGGAAGCTATCATGTCTGAGTACAGACATCTATAAATGAAGAAGGCTGAGAAGCCTGACTATCAACCAGATCCTGCCGAGGCACAAGATCGTAGCTGAGGTAACAAGCTAAACGTCGAAGTCCACGCGGAACTACTAGCGAGACTGAAGTCTCTCTGCAAAACATAAAATAGGAAAACGTGAGTACAAATGTACCCAGCAAGACTTACATCAGAACTAACTACATATGCATCATTATCAACAAGGGGATGGTGGGGTTTAACTGCAGCAAGCCAGCTTTGACTCGGTGGCTATCCTGAACTACGACTGCAAGTAACTCTTTTTGAGGTGGCGCACACGAGTCCACATATTCACCATATCAGTACACCACTATGGATCCGCTCCCGTCTCCCTACGAGAACGCCATCCATAGCACTCACGCTTATCTTGCGCATTTTAAAGTATCCACTTTCACTTGTCTATGAACTGATATAAGCAACCCAGAAGTCCTTTACCGCGGACACGGCTATTCGAATAGATGATGTTAACCCTGCAGGGGTGTACTTCTTCACACACGCTCTCACCACTTACCGCCGTTTACACGACATGTACTCGGCAACCTTCAAGCGGAAGCCCAACGTGGGTGTCGGCCACGGCCTGCATAAACACTCAAGTCTTTAGTCCAGGTTTATCGCCTATTCGGGTTCCATCCATGAGGAGATCCGGCCGGAGTTTCGCTCACAGCCCCAAACGATGTAACAGGGTTCCGTGACACCAAACGGGCGCCCGGTTTACCCGGCCACGTGCCTACCGCATCACAGCCCACCCCTACGGTCAGCGCTGCGCACGGCCTCCAGCATACTACAAACACCAGAAACTACTTGCAACTACTGGACAGAGGACAAGGGTGATCAAGAAGCTGAGAGGGTCCATTGGTTTCGGGCCCAATGCGTGGTAGTAGCTGAATCATGGATCACAAACATAGAACTCAGTTCCTGAGGACGGCTGCAATGAGACAACCCACCATGTACTCCTACATGGCCTCTCACCGCTACCTTTACCAAATCGTGTTCACACGCTTAGCTCACACACTGTAGGACATGTTCACACACCTCTGATTCATCCCGGATGAATCAGACCTGACACAACTCTAAGCAATAGCAGACATGACAAACAAACATGAATGAGTAGGCACAACAGGGCTCAAACAACTCCTACTCATGCTAGTGGGTTTCATCTATTTACTGTGGAATGACAGGTCATGCAAAGGATAAAGGGGTTCAGCTACCGCAGCAAGTAACAGTTGAATCGTTGTTGTCCTAATGCAGTAAAAGAGAGCAGGGCGAGAGAGTAGGATTGTATCGGAATGAACAAGGGGGTTTTGCTTGCCTGGCACTTCTAAAGATAACATTGAGTCTTCATCAGTGTCAACAATCACATCATCGGTACAACGTCTATCGAGGGGGAACAGCACCGGCAAACAGAGAAGAAATACAATCAATGCAATGCACAATATGATGCATGCTCATGACATGGCAATATGAGTGTGTTTTGAGCTAATGCACCTAGCTATGATTTAGATGAAGTTGGTTTGAATACATGATTCAAATTCAAACTCCATATGTGATTATTCAAATGCCATTTAATTGATTTGTGCTAAACTGCAGCTATAAGTTGTTCTAACATGCAAGAAAATGGTACAGATGGATTCCTTGAATTTTTCTGATAATTTTTCATATATGAATTATTTAATTTGGAGTTACGGTTGAATTTCTATGATTTTTAGAAGTTTATACAATTTTCTGGAATTTTCTGAATATTTAGAATTAAAATAATTCCAGAAAATGCATTACTGCGTCAGCACTACGTCAGCATGACGTAAGCGAGTCAACGGGGTGCGGTCCAGGTCAAACCTGACCAGTGGGGTCCACTGGTCAGTGACACAGTGCTGTTCAGTGTCAATGACAGGTGGGGCCTGGTCAACGGCCACGTCAGCACAGTCAACTCTGACTGGTGTGTCCCGTGTGTTTATTAACTTATCTAAACAGAAATAAAACATAGATTATTTAGAGCGTGGGGCCCAGGTGTCAGTGAGCTAGGTGGGTTGGTTAGTGGGGTCATTAGCGCTAATGACGACGCCACGTCAGATACGCCGGCGATGAGTCGCCGGTGACCACAGTACACGGCGGCGAGCTTCGGAAATCGCCGTTCGGCGACGGTTTGGTGCGCGACTAGGCTCTACGGAGAGCTTGGAGTGCTCCGCGTCCAGCGGTGCGGGTGGTTGAGCGTGCGGTGGCCGGGATCGACGCCGGCGAGCGTTTGGGCGGCGGCCGGCGCTCGGGTGAGTTGCGGGTTTGGTGATGCAGCGTGCAAACGAACCAGCTAACGCGCTAGCCATGCTCTGTGTGCAGCCTCGAGTTCGTTGGACGCTGGTGCGCGACCAAATGGTCACCAGAGTGACGCCGGAGTCGAGCTCGGCGGCGGCGCATTTCGGCCATAAAGGGGGCGACGGCTACGGCGATCAAATGAAGCGGGGAAGAGGGGGGAAACGGTGGAGGAGCTCACGGGGGGTCGGTTGGAGCAGACAGCGAGCTCGGGGAGGCGGCGACGGCGGCAAATCGACGGCGGCGGTGCTCGGTGGCCGAGAAGGGGAACGGCGGAGCTAGCGGCATCCAGGGGCTTCCGGTGCCTTTCGTCTGGGTGAGGATGAAGAGGGAGGCGAGGCGGAGCTTCCTGGGGCGTCGGTGAGGCGTGGGGTGGCCGGTAGGCGTGGCTACGGCGAGCGGCGGCGACGAGCTCCGTTCGGTCGCGGGAGAGAGAGGGGGCAGAGGGGGATAGGGACGGAGGGAGGGACACGGGAGAGTGGGAGAGGGTCGAGGGGGCCGCGTGGCGTCACCGGGGCGTCGAGGAGGAACCAAGCAGGCTGGGAGGGAGGAGGTGGCCGGGGCGCGTGGCCGCGCGCGCCGGGCGCGTGCCCGTCCTCCTGGCAGAGGAGGAAGGCGACAGGGGGGGGTAGCGGTGGCGGGCTGGGCCGCTGGAGGAGCTGGGCCAGGTAAGTGGGCGCCAGGTAAGCGGCTGGGCTTCTCTCATTTTTTTATATTTCTGTTCTGTTTTCTATTTAATGGCCACTGAATTCAAATTCAAACAAATTTGAAAACAGTGCCAAAACTCCCCTGGATAATTTTATGTCACTTAAGGTCTACTCCTCATAAACATAAAATATCTCAGGGCATTTGAAAATATATTCATTATATATTATGAATATAACTCCAAATTCAAATAAAATATTGATTTAAAATCAGAGCCCAAATAATTCCTTAGAAATGTCCCAAAATTTTGGTTTGATTTATAACTCTTGCCAAAATTGTCAGAGCTATTTCTAGGGCATTTTGGATTTACTGATTGCAATTTTAGGGTTTCTTGCCCCTTTATTAAAATGATTTCCGAGGCTTTCAATTTCCTCATTTCAACTTTCGGAATATAGACATGATGCACACATGAAGCTAGCCTAGAGCATTACCAGAAGCTAGGGATGTGACAAGCTCTAGCATACGAACTACACGATCTGGTGCTATGTTTAGGATTGGGTCTTGTCCATCACATCATTCTCCTAACGATGTGATCCCGTTATCAATGACATCTAATGTCCATAGTCAGGAAACCATGACTAT
>NW_025233786.1:5939-7715 GCF_018294505.1 Triticum aestivum | reverse complement strand
GTAGTTGAACCCATTTCCTCTGCATGACCTGTCATTGCCACAGTAACTAGATGAAACCCACTAGCATGTGTAGGAGTTGTTTGAGCCATATGCATGTGTTGTTCCTACCTTGCTATGCCTGCTATGCTTAGAGTCGTGTCAGGTCTGGTTCATCTGGGTGATGGGCTAGAGTGAAATGATTATGTCAGTAATGAGAGTAGTGTGGTGAACACGATTTGGTAAAGGTATCGATGAGAGGCCATGTAGGAGTACATGGTGGGTTGTTTCATTGAAGCCGACCTTAAGCACTGAGATCTGTATGTGTGATTTAAGAATCAGCTACTACCATGCATTGGGCCCGAAACCAATGGACCCTCTCGGCTTCTTATTCACCCTAGTTCTCCGTCCGGGAGTTGCAAGTAGTTTCTGGTGTTTGTAGCCTACTGGAGGCCGTGGACAGCGCTGACCGTAGGGGTGGGCTGTGATGCGGTAGGTACGTGGCACGGTGTACCGAATACCCGTTAGGTATCTCGGGAACCATGTTCACATCGTTCGGGGCCGTATGGGAAACCTTGGCCGGACTCCCTACGGATGGAACCTGAATAGGCGATAAACCTGGACTGGAGGCTTAGGTGATTAGGTAGGTCGTGGCCGACACCCACGTTGGGCTTCCGCTTGAAGGTTGCCGAGTACATGTCGTGTAAACGACGGTAAGTGGTGAGAGCGTGTATGAAGAAGTACACCCCTGCAGGGTTAACATGATCTATTCGAATAGCCGCGTCCGCGGTAAAGGACTACTTGGTTGCCTATACAGTTCATAGACAAGTAAATGGAAACTACTAAAAGCCTCAAGCTAAGTGTGAGTGCCGAGGATGGCCCTTCCGTAGGAAGACGGAGGTGGATCCTCGGTAGTGTATTGAAGTGGTGAGTAGTGGACTCGTGTGCGCAAAACCATTTCAAGTTGGAGTATCGTAGGATAGTCTAGCCAAGAGTCAAAGCTGGCTTGCTGCATTAACTCCACCAACCCTTCGTGATAATATGCATGTATGTAGGATCTGATGTAAGTCTTGCTGAGTACCTTTGTACTCATGTTGCTATAATCTACATTTTTACAGAAGACGCTGCAACCCCTTCTGATGGGTTCTATGTAGACGTTGACATCAACGAGTAGGCTAAGGACCCAGGTGGTGACCCTGAGCTTGTGATGGACCATGTAGTATAGCTAGGCTTTCCAAGCCTCTTTTATTTTACTAGTTGTCTGTACTCAGACAATGTACTTCCGCTGCTGGTTTGTATGACTGTATGACTTGTATGTTGGGTCGTGAGACCCGTACCTTGTGTGTGTTATGTATGGCTCCCTGAGCCTTAAATAAAGTACTTGTGTCGTAGAGTCATGTTGTGATGCTTCGTTGTATTTGCACATATCGAGCATATTGTGTGTATGATTGAAATGCTTGGTATGTGTGGGATCTGACTATCTAGTTGTTTATCTTTAGTAGCCTCTCTTACCGGGAAATGTCTCCTAGTGTTACCGCTGAGCCATGGTAGCTTGCTACTGCTCTGGAACACTTAGGCTGGCCGGCATGTGTCTTTCTTCGTTCCTGTGTCTGTCCCTTCGGGGAAATGTCACGCTTTGAGTACCGGAGTCCTGTTAGCCCGCTACAGCCCGGTTTACCGGAGTCCTGCTAGCCCAGTGCTACAGCCCGGACCCACTTGCTGATGACCGACACGTTCGAAGCTGGGTCATGGATGCCTGTCCCTGTAAGTCTGTGCCACTTTGGGTTTACGACTAGTCAT
>NW_025233786.1:0-2632 GCF_018294505.1 Triticum aestivum | reverse complement strand
ACTGTATCTCTGCCGAAGAAGCTCAAGAGGATCCCAACGTCGTTCTCGGTACGCTTCTTGTAAATTGCCACCCGGCATCTGTTCTTTTCGATACAGGAGCCTCTCATTCTTTTATATCCGAAAATTATGCTCGTTTGCATAACGTTGCATTCTGTAACATGCCAACCTCTATGGTAATTCAAACTCCGGGATCCAAATGGCAAACTTCTAGAGTAAGCCATGGAAATGAAATCCAAGTCGACAGACTTGTTTTTCTCGCGTCTTTGATAGCCCTTAAATCTTCAGATATTAATATCATTTTGGGTATGGACTGGATGTCAGCTCATCAAGCCAAAATTGATTGCTTCTCTAGGACTGTTCAACTTACCCATCCTTCGGGGAAGATAGTCAATGTCTTGACCCGAATAGCCAAGCGACAATTATATTCTCTTAACGCCAGCCCTTTGCCAGACCTTGAGGACATTCCGGTAGTCCGTGACTTCCCGGATGTCTTTCCAGAGGAATTGCCAGGTGTTCCACCTGACAGGGATGTTGAGTTCGTAATCGACCTCATCCCCGGAACCGTTCCGATTGCTAGAAGACGTTATAAGATGGCACCCCTAGAACTAGCCGAGCTTAAGAAACAACTCGATGAGTCCTTGAAAAAGGGTTTCATCCGCCCTAGTTCATCTCCGTGGGCCTGCCCCGTCCTATTCGTCAAGAAGAAGGATGGTACGGATCGGATGGTTGTAGATTACCGACCTGTCAACTTGGTCACAATCAAGAATAAATATCCACTTCCCAGGATCAACGACCTGTATGATCAGCTCGCTGGATCCTCAGTCTTCTCCAAGATGGATTTGAGGTTGGGCTACCATCAAATCAAAATCAGAAACGGGGACATTCCTAAAACGGCCTTTGTTACTCGTTATGGCCAATACGAGTACACCGTCATGTCCTTCGGTTTAACCAACGCTCCAGCCACCTTTTCTCGGTTAATGAACTCAATCTTCATGGAGTATTTGGATAAATTCGTCGTGGTTTACCTCGATGATATACTCATCTACTCCAAGAACGAGGAAGAACATGCCGAACATTTGAGGCTAGTGTTGAAGAAACTTCAAGAGCATCGCCTTTATGCCAAATTTTCTAAATGTGAATTCTGGTTGTCAGAAGTGACCTATCTAGGTCATGTAATATCAGGTAAAGGTATTGCTATTAACCCTGAGCGAGTTCAAGCCGTTCTTAATTGGACTCCACCTGAATCGGTCAAGCAAGTTCGGAGTTTTCTAGGCTTAGCGAGCTATTGTCGTCGCTTTGTCGAGAACTTCTCCAAAGTTGCTAAACCTCTAACCGAACTCCTCAAGAAAGATAAAAAGTTCGAATGGACTCCACAATGTGAGCACAGCTTTCAGGAACTGAAAAGACGCCTGACCTCTGCTCCCGTACTGGTACCGCCAGACTTTTCCAAGGACTTTGTTATCTACTGCGACGCCTCGCGACAAGGACTAGGTTGCATTCTTATGCAAGATCGACACGTAATTGCTTACGCTTCACGGCAATTGCACCCACATGAGGAGAATTATCCTACTCATGATCTAGAGCTTGCAGCCGTAGTCTATGCACTTAAGACCTGGCGACATTACCTCCTCGGTAATCGTTGCGAAATATTCACTGATCACCAAAGTCTGAAGTACATTTTCACCCAACCGGATCTGAATCTCAGGCAAAGACGTTGGGTTGAATTGATCACAGACTTCGACTTAGGAATAACCTATACCCTAGGGAAAGCCAACGTCATGGCTGATGCGCTAAGTCGTAAATCTTATTGTAACAACCTGATGTTACAACAAAGTCAACCGCTTCTCCATGAGGAATTTCGGAAGCTTAACCTTCACATTGTACCTCAAGGTTTTCTTTCCACCTTGGTGGCAAAACCTACCCTTACGGATCAAATTATCAAAGCACAGAAAGTAGATCCGGGAATCTCCCGCATCAAGAGAAACATTCAGAAAGGAATTGCGAATTGTTTCTCCATTAATGATCAAGGAGTCGTATACTTCGGGAATCGACTAGTGGTTCCCAAAGTGCGCAACCTAAGGCGACTAACCCTTAAAGAAGCTCATGAATCTCCTCTCACCATTCATCCCGGTAGTACTAAGATGTATCAGGACCTACGCCAGAGGTTCTGGTGGACTAGGATGAAGAGAGAAATTGCTCAGTATATTGCAAATTGCGACGTCTGTCGTCGTGTAAAAGCAGAGCACCAACGGCCTGCTGGCACCCTTCAACCCTTAGCTATTCCTGAATGGAAATGGGATAAAATTGGTATGGATTTCATTACCGGTTTTCCCAGGACCAAGAGAGGGAATAATGCTATCTTCGTC
Organism: Triticum aestivum; assembly: GCF_018294505.1. Classification (NCBI taxonomy): domain Eukaryota; kingdom Viridiplantae; phylum Streptophyta; class Magnoliopsida; order Poales; family Poaceae; genus Triticum; species Triticum aestivum. The sequence goes on along the minus strand of NW_025233786.1, from coordinate 266 downwards.
GTGGTCGATCGTCTTTCCAAAGTAGCTCATTTCTTGCCTGTTCGTGAGAGTATAACCGCTAGCCAGCTGGCAGACTTATACATCTCCCGAATAGTGTCCCTCCATGGTGTTCCTTTGGAAATCAACTCGGATCGAGGAAGTCTTTTCACCTCTCGATTTTGGGAAAGTTTCCAAAATGCTATGGGGACTCGTCTCTCCTTTAGCACCGCCTTCCACCCTCAGTCGAGTGGTCAAGTGGAACGCGTCAACCAGATTCTAGAAGACAT